>NW_024380580.1:0-25042 GCF_016835505.1 Polypterus senegalus | reverse complement strand
CACTCCCTTTTTTCTTTCTTGCTCATCAATTTTATTCCTGTAGTTACTGCAGTCCGCACATCCCCTTATTCTTAGATATTAAAAAGTAATCGGACAAATTAAATAACGAAATAAATTGTTCATTTCTAATACTTAGTTGAAAACTCTTTGCTGGCAATGACAGCCTGAAGTCTTGAACTCATGGACATCACCAGATGCTGGGTTTCCTCCTTTTTAATGCTCTGCCAGGCCTTTAATGCAGCGGCTTTCAGTTGCTGTTTGTTTGTGGGCCTTTATGTCCGAAGTGTAGTCTTCAACAAGTGAAATGCATGCTCGATTGGGTTAAGATCAAGTGACTGACTTGGCCTTTCAAGAATTTTCCACTTCTTTGCTTTAATAAACTCCTGGGTTGCTTTGGCTGTATTTTTTGGGTCATTGTCCATCTATATCATGAAACGCCGCCCAATCAATTTGACTGCATTTAGCTGGATTTGAGCAGACAGTATGTCTCTGAACACCTCAGAATTCATTCGCTGTATGTCCTGTGTCACATCATCAATAAATACAAGTGTCCCAGTACCACTGGCAGCCACGCACGCAAGCCATCACACTGTCTCCACTGTGTTTTTTGTGAATTTCCCCTTGGGATTAATAAAGTATCTACAGTATCTATCTATCTATACAGATGATGTGGTATGCTTTGGATAATGAGCTGTTCCATGCGTTCTTCATACTTTTTTCTTGCCATCATTCTGGTAGAGGCTGATCTTGGTTTCATCTGTCCAAAGAATGTTTTTCCAGAACTGTGCTGGCTTTTTTAGATGTTCTTTAGCAAAGTCCAATCTAGCCTTTCTATTCTTGAGGCTTATGAGTAGCTTGCACCATGCAGTGCACCCTTTGTATTTACTTTCATGCAGTCTTCTCTTTATGGTAGACTTGGATATACGCATACGGATCAGCGGCGGAGCAGAAGCGATAGCTAGAGGAAGCGGATCAGCGAGCGGAAGCAGAAGCCGGATCAGCGGCGGAAGCAGAGAGCGCGGCGTCTCCCACAGGCACGTAGCGCCTTGAAGCACCGAGCAAGTTCACCTAAGGTAAAGCCGGCAGCTGACCAGTAGAAATAACCGGCAGTGAGAAATAAAGTCGATCGCTCCGTGAGTGGTGGAAACTTAAAGCGACGGTGATTCAGCTGAACACGGAAAGCACCGAAGCACCTATAAAAACGGCAAAGATGACTTCAACATTTAATGTAAGTTCTATCTGCTCTCTGCCCATCGAGGGCACGTTTATATGTTGTGTGTCCTGCAGTATGTACAGCTCAGGTTTTTCGCCGACAGTGCAGATAGCTTCACCTGCAAAATGTTTAGTTAATTTAGAGTTGGTCGGGAAAATACATAGGTGGAGGACGCGTTAGAATCTGATAGCGATTAGGCAAACCGAAAATTGGATCGACTTCGGTTTGTTTAGACAATTCGGCTAGCATCTGATTCGACTTCAGTCTCTCCAGGTCCCACTGTAGTCAGTGCGAGGCGAAATCAGCAGCACCAATTCAGCCACAGGGGAGGTGGGTAACAGTAAGCGGGGGTCTGAATCCAAAATTTAGTCCCCAGCACCCAGGTCACCAATTCGGACCCAGAACAGGTTCTCAGCTCTCCGCCGCTTGTGGAAACTGAGAATAATAAAGTGCTCATAATTGGCGATTCCATAGTGGAATGTTAGAATTCCAAACTATGTTAAACCAGCAGTTAATGTTAAGATGCCTTGCAGGGGCCAAGATTTCTGGCATAAAGGCGCATTGGACCGTGTTGCGGCGATGAAGTATCTACCTTATTGCTGCATGTCGGCACTAATGATATTATTTACAGCAATCTGAGGTATTAAAGCGGAACTTCATCTCTCTATGCACCAAAGCTAAAACAAAATGTCGGAATTTAATTGTATCTGGTCCCTTACCAAGATTATATAGAGGGGATGTGATTTATAGTAGATTGCATTCCTTTCACTGCTGGCTAGAAACCTGGTGTGCAAATAAAAGCATAGCATTTGTGAACAATTGGGATGATTTTGGGAAAGGCCTGGATTTTTCAGAAGAGATGGTCTTCATCCTAACTGGAGGGATCTTCTGTATTATCCCAAATATGGCAGCAAAACTGCCTGGTTGACTGATTAGAGCACCATCCAGGCCGCAGTCATGTGATCTTAAAGCACAGGCTGTTCTTTATCCACCTGTTATTTTCCTGAAGCTGTTACCCATAATCCCTGTTGTGGGGCATCCAGTAAATTTAGTCTTGATACAAACCATAAATTAATTGATAACCAAAATAAGGTGTATAATTAGACCAAGGGATAAAACCAGACACTCCACCAGGGGCATCTGTAATAGAAATTTAATTCAAATTAAAACAAAATATATCAGCAGTTCAGAAAGAACCATGCAGTTTTAAATGCTGTTTATTAAACATTGCTCTCTTGGCACTAAAGCTGTTTTGGTAAATGATATCATATTAAGTACAAAATCTGATCTGTGTCTTCTTACTGAAACCTGGCTTAGTAAATATGACACTGTTCCCCTAGCTGAGGCGTCACCAGATGGATACTCGTTCCTTCATAAGTCTAGAGATTCTGGTCGAGGAGGAGGCCCTGGAATAATTCATTGTAACAAGTTGCAAATCACTCCTAAAAATGTAGGCAACTTTACATCCTTTGAGGCATTCATTTTAAATATTAAAACAGATTCCAAACACAATTATAGTGCTAGTCTACAGACCACCAGGGCCATATTCTTTGTTCATGACTGAATTTAGCAACCTTCTGTCTGATTTGGCTATAAATTATGATCACGTAGTTCTGATGGGGGATTTTAATGTACACATTGATGTGGAAACTGACACTTTTAGCAAATGTTTTACTTATTTGTTAAATTCAGTAGGATTTTGTCAGATTGTCAAAGGTCCAACTCATAATCATAACCATACATTAGATTTAATATAACTTACAAGTTGAAATTCAAAATTTAAATATTACTCCTTTAAATGTAGTTATTTCCAATCACTCTTAATTACATTTGATTTAGTTCTGCCCATGCCGAGCCTTTTCGCAGATTAAAACAAAGACAGTGAGACATCTAGATTGTAATTCTGCTTCAAAATTTATAGATACCTTGAGTAAGTCGAGTGTAATTGTGGAAAACCATTTAGATCAATTAACATCAAATGTAAACATGGAAAACAATGTTTGTCAGCTAATATCACATTATAATGTGACCTTGAGAGATGCTCTGGACACAGTGGCTCCCCTAAAAACAAAAGTCATCAAAGCACATAGAAACTCTCCCTGGTTTAATGAAAATACTCTAGCTCTTAAATTAGAGTGTCGAAAACTGGAGCTGAGATGGAGAACAGCAAAGACATGTCTTCAAATTTCATGGACAGAGAGTGTAAATAAATATAAAAGCCCTCTTTAAAGCTCACTCAGAATACTATTCTACATTAATAGATAGCAATAATAAAAATCCTAGGGTACTTTTTAGAGCAGTGGCTAAATTAACAAATGGCAATTCAGATCAATGCAAAATACCATCAGATATTAGCAGTACAGACTTTATGAACTTCTTCAATGAGAAAATTAAAATATAAGATCCCAGATCTCAGCATCACAGTACAAACCAAATACTCAGCTTAACAGACCCTGTACGCACATTGCATTCAGCACTTTAGTAATTTTAATCCTGTAACTCACCAGGAAGTCTTAACTTTAATTACTAAATGAAGCCCACTACTTGTTCCCTAGATCCAGTGCAATAAAACTAGTAAAAGTGCAATGGATGTTCTTGCAGCGCCTATTCTAACCATTATCAATAGTTCATTACTGCATGGCACTCACTGATGCACTAAAAGTGTCAGTCATTAAACCTTTACTTAAAAAGTCAGACCTAGACCCTATACATACTAAATAACTATAGGCCTATTTCAAATTTACCATTTCTCTCTAAAATACTAGAGAAGTAGTGCAGTCAGCTTCAGTCACACCTTACTTGCGTTACAATTTATTTGAGAAATTCCAGTCTGCTTTCGCACTGGTCATAGTACAGAAGCGGCACTAACTCGGGTTGTAAATGACATTCTGATATCCTCTGATGAAGGAAGTTCCACTGTAATTATGTTGTTGGACTTAAGTAGCATTTGACACCATTGACCATTCTATTTTTACTGCACAGGCTAGAAACGATGTTGGGCTTACTGGCCCGTGCTACGCTTAGTTCAGTTCTTATTTATCAAATCGATTCCGACGTACAGAAATGTGCAAACAGTACCCATCATTATACACAGAAGTTCAATATGGTACTTGAGGTCAGTACTAGGACCTTTACTGTTTTCACTTTACATGCTTCCACTGGGATCTCTCATTAGGAAACATACTGTTAGATTTTCACTCGTATGCAGATGACACCAGTTATACCTTTCATTTAAATCAAATGAAGTTTTCCGATAGTGTCTTTAATTAGTTGTGTTAGTGAATTAAAAGAATGGATGAATGAGAACTACTTGTCTTTAAATACAGATAAAAAGAGATGTTAATTGTTGGAGGAATGGCAGCTGATCACAGCAATATTTTGTCAGTCATTTAACTCAGTTAGAATCCCAATTAATTTTACTGAATTAGCCCGCAATCTAGGAGTTATCTTTGACTCTAGCATGTCATTTAAAGCGCATATTACAAAGTGTCAAAACATGTTTTTCCATCTTAAAAATGTTAGGAAATTAAGGCGCTTTCTAAATAAACAGGATTGTGAGAAATTAATTCATGCATTTATCTCTAGTAGGATTGACTACTGTCAATCGGTGTTCACTGGCTGTTCAAACTGTTCCTATACAGCCTCAGTTAATCCAAAATGCAGCTGCAAAATTATTACAAGAACAAGAAAATATGAACACATAACCCAGTTCTAAATCTTTACACTGGCTCCCAGTTAAGTTCAGGGCAGATTTCAAAATCCGCCTTTTAACATGTAAAGCATTAAATGGCCAGTCCGGCTTACTTGTCTGAACTTATCATGACTTACAAACCTGGTAGCCATTAAAATCTCAAGATGCGGTCTGCTTAGGATTCCAAGTTAATAAAATAACAGTGGGAGGTCGAGCTTTTAGTTACAGGGCCCTAAACTGTGGAATGGTCTTCCTGCTTCCATAGAGATGCCCCTTCAGTCTCAGCCTTTAAATCCGCTGAAGACTCACTACTTCAGTTTAGCATATCCTGACTAGAGCTGCTGATTAACTGTACATACTGCATCTCTTTGTTAGTCATTAGCACTATAACATAAGTAACATGATAATTATATTTGAATACTAACCCTCACCATTTGTTTTCTTTTCGTTCAAATGTGGCAGTTGGTCCACGGCCCACCTACCAAGTTGTTTGCCTGCCTATGGTAAAGTCATCCCTGATGGAGGATCACAGGAATCATGGGAAGAGGGTCCTTTCATGAACACGTTTCAGCGTGGCATGGCCAAATGGGAGGCAGCTAGATGGATGAGGTCTCCAGGATCAAATATCCAAACCTAATTATGTCATATCATCTACTGTTAAACTGTACTTCAAAAATTTTTTATTATTATGCAGTCTTAAGGAATTGTTCTGTTCTTATATTGTATTGTATTGACCCCTACTTTTGACACCCACTGGCAACCACACCTGGAAAGGGTCTCTCTTTGAACTGCCTTTCGAGGTTTCTTCCCATTTCCCAAAAGGTTTTTTGGGAGTTTTCCTTGTTTTCCCAGAGAGTCCAAGGCTGGGGGCTGTCAAAGGCAGGCCTTTAAAGCCATTCGGCACTTCCTGTGTGATTTTGGGCTATATAAAGTATTTAAGAATGTAATGTACCCCCTGGAGAGTGTTGTTCACTTTTGGCTGTTGTAAAGGGGGTTTCTCTTCACCATGGAAGATTCTGATCATCCAACACTGTTGTCTTTGTGGACATCCAGGTCTTTTCGTTTCGAGTTCACCAGTCTTGTTTCTTTCTCAGGATGAAACCAAACTGTAGATTTTGCCACTCGTATTTTTGTAGGAATTTCGGATGTGTTTTTCTGTTTTTAGCAAGGATGGCTTCTTTCACCTGAATGGAAGCTCCTTGACCGCATGTTGTTTTGCACAGCAAAATCTTCCCCATGCAAAACACCACACCTCAAATCAACTCAGGCCTTTTATCTGCAATTGGTAAAAGACTACTGGTGGACTTGCCAACACCTGCCCATGAAATAGCCTTTGGCTCAATTGTCCAATTACTTTTGGTTTCAAATGAAGGGATTGTGTTAAAAATGCTTTAGTTGGTCACATTTTATGCAATCTTTTGTTCAACCCACTGAATTAAAGCTGAAAGTCTGCCCCTTCAACTGCATCTGAGTTGTTTCATTTAAAATTCATTGTGGTAATGTACAGAACCAAAATTAGAAAAAGTTGTGTCTGCCCAAATATTTATGGACCTAACTGTATGTCCATCCTTTTGCAAAATCCACTATCCTCTGACCTTCTTCATTCCTCTCCTTGACACCATACCTATCCATCACCCCCCTGTCTCCACTGTTCCTTCACCAACATCCCCATTGAAATCGCTCAATCACCATTTTTCTGTCCCTTGGGAACACTGTTCATCACTTCATCCAACTCACTCCAAATCTTCAACCCATTTGCACACCCAACTTACGGTTGCATATGCATAACAACATTCATCATCCACACCTCCAATTTCCAGCTTCATAATCATTATTTGCCTGACACTAGTTTCACCTGCAAACACTTTTTGACATACTGTTCCTTCAAAAAATACCCCCTACTACATTTCCTCCTCCCATTCACACCATGATAGACAATTTGAATCCACCCTCTAATCCAACTGGCCTTGCCCCCTTCCATTTAGTCTGTTGCACAAACAATATGTCAACCTTCCTTCTCTCTCCATTATATTTGCTAACTCTCTCTCCCCTTACCAGTCATACTGCCAACATTCAAAGTTCCTACCCTCAGTTCCACTCTTTACTTTTCTTCCTCTTCGGACACTTCTCCTCTCTTCCCCTTTCCCAGGCCAACAGTAGCCCAATTTCCGCCAGCACCCTGTTGGCTACCAATAAATGGTGATTAGGTCATAAATATTCAAATTGGGTATTTTCTAAATCCATACGAGGTTACTAACAGGAGGTGATGGTTTGTCACTTTCATCATAGAAGCAATCAGGAATAAAGCCAATTTTATACCAACACCAATAAACAAAGAGGTTGATAAAGTTCTCACCTATTTTTCAACTGTAAGCAGAAATTCCACCACCCCAAAGATGCAGAGAAAAAAATTTTTGGGGGTTATCTTTTTGTACATTTTATGTACATTTATTTACTTACCCCCCCTTTTTCAGGTTTTTGACATTTCAAAGGGGGGTTGAACATTTTACAAACAACACATATTAAACAAAAAAAATTTCAAATTTGAGCAACTAAACAGAGTATTTTAAAATAATGTGGGGCTTTGACTACAAACTTCTATTTGCATAACATGCCAAAGCCAGTGACGGCAACATCTCCATGAATTAGGGAAGGGCACAAAGTTTGACATGCATAGGGAAAAGAGCTTTTTTTTAAAAGATTTCTTTATCCCCACTTTCTGTCCCTTGGGAACACTGGTTCATCACTTCACCCAACTCCCCCAAATCCCAACCCTTTTGCAACCCAACTTACAAAATGCACTAACAACATTCATCATCACACCCCCAAATTTCCAGCTTCATAATCATTATTTGCCTGACACTAGTTTAAAGAAAACACTTTCTGACATACTTTTCCCTTTCCCAGAAAAAACCCCCTACTAATTTCCCCTCCCATTCACACCATGATAGAAAAATTTTCCAATCCCCCCCTCTAATCCAACGGGCCCTTGGCCCCCTTTCCTTTTAGTCTGTTGCACAAACAATAGTAAACCCTTTCCCTTTCCCTCTCCATTATATTTGCTAATCCCCCCCCTTCCATCATATTCCCAAACATTCAAAGTTCCTCCCCTCAGTTCCCTTTACTTTTCTTCCTTTTTTCCCCGGACACTTCCCCCCTCTCTTCCCCTTTCCCAGCCAACGGTAGCCCAATTTCCCCCAGCCCCCCTGTTGGGCTCCCAAAATTTAAATGGTGATTGGGCCCCTTAAATATTCAAATTGGGTATTTTCAAAACCATACAGGTTACTAACGGGGAGGTGAGGGTTTTGTCACTTTCACTAGAAGCAATCGGGAATAAATGCCCAATTTTTATACCAACACCAATAAAAAAAAAGAGGTTAAAAAGTTCTCACCTTTTTTTTTCAACTGTAAGAAAGAAATTCCCCCACACAAAAAAATGCAGAGAAAAATTTTTGTGGGGGTTATCTTTTTTTGGGGCCATTTTATGTACATTTATTTACTTAAACCCCCCCTTTTTTCGGGTTTTTTTGACTTTTCCCAAAGGGGGGATTTTAAATTTTTTGCAAAAAACCTTACAAAAAAAAAAAAAAAATTACAAATTTGAGCAACTAAAAGAGTATTTTAAAAAAAATGTGGGGCTTTGATTTCAAAAATATTTGCATAACATTGTTAAAAAACCAGTGGCGGCAACTCTCCCAAAAATTACTGGGAAATGTTAACAAAAATTTGACATGCATACAGGAAAGAGCTTTGGTTTAAAAATTTCTTTTTTTGGTTGAAGAAACATTCTAAAAAAGATGTGGTGAAAAAAAATATATATCAGATTTAGCTGGCTCCAGACGCCCAAAACTGCCCTGGGCCTTTTTGGGGTGATAATTTGCTCTTAAAACACTAAGCAATAAAATACTTTAACTTCAAATTTTTTTGACAGAAACTGAGAGGTGACAATCAAGGACTACAAAAACTTTTTCTGTCTGCTTGAAAATTGGTTTGAACAAATAGAATCTCACTTTTTTTTGAAGCAAGAGTGAAATAAAAATTAGCCTGTTCCAAAATTAGTTCGGTCCAAAAAAAAAAAGACCATTGGCAAAAAACTTTTTAAGTGGCTAAAAAAATCTCTTTTTTTTCTCCCATTGGGAAAGGGAATTAATAAAAAAACAAAATCAAAATCTATTGTTTTTACTTTTCTTTTTTGTTTGGGTTAATTTTTTTACAAAAAATTTAAATTTTTTTTATTTTGGGTTTTTCAATTTCTGAAAGCTCATAACTTGCTAGTTCATGGAATGTTTGGGAAAGGGGATGCTTTGAGTGGAAAAAAACTCACAGAATTTAATATATTGTAAAAAAAAACATCTTTTTTAAAAAAGTTAAAAATATCTTGTGATACATCATGCCTTTTTTTTTAAAAATTTAAAAGAAAAAAAAAAAAGGGGAAAAAATTTTTAAGAAAAGATGCAAAAAAAACCCCTTTTTTTTAAAAGAAAAATGAAATTTAAAAAAAAGGGGAAAAAAAATTTTTTTAAAAAATGTTTGGGAAAATTGGGGAAAATTTAAAAAAAAAGGGGAAAAGGGGGTTTTAAAAAAAAAAAAAAAAGAATAAAAAAAAAAAAAAAAAAAAAAAAAAAAAAAAAAAAAAAAAAAAAAAAAAAAAAAAAAAAAAAAAAAAAAAAAAAAAAAAAAAAAAAAAAAAAAAAAAAAAAAAAAAAAAAAAAAAAAAAAAAAAAAAAAAAAAAAAAAAAAAAAAAAATTTTTTTTTTTTTTTTTTTTTTTTTTTTTTTTTTTTTTTTTTTTTTTTTTTTTTTTTTTTTTTTTTTTTTTTTTTTTTTTTTTTTTTTTTTTTTTTTTTTTTTTTTTTTTTTTTTTTTTTATTTTTTTTTAAAAAAAAAGGGAGTCTTTTTTTTATTTTTTTAAAAAATATATTTCCCCAAATAAAAAAATTTAAAACAAAAAGGGGAAAATTTTTCCCTTTTTTTTTTAAATGGAAAAGTTTTAATTCAAGTTTTTTTTTTTTTTGGAAAAAGTGGAAACAGAAAAAAAAAATTTTCTTCAGTTTAAAATTCAAAAGGGGGGTCCCTATTTTTTTTAAAATTTAGAAAATTTGGGGCAAAGACGTTTTGATTAAAGACGTGAAATTTATTAAAAGGGGTTTTCAGAAATTTTTAAAAGTAAAACAACTTAAAAAAGGAACATTTATTCCCTTTAGGGGAGTTTTACAAATTTAAAATATTTTAAAAAATGGCACATTTAAAATATGATGGAAAATAGGGAAAAAAAAATTTAAAATTTTCTGGATGTTTTAAAATTTTTGGGTTTTTGTTTTCTTTTCCCTTGGGGGGGGTTTAAAAAAATTTTTGGGTTGGTTTTTTTTTTTTCCCAAAAAATTAAAAACAAAAAACATTTGATAAAGAAAAAGGGGTTTCAGTTTTAAAAACCCATTAACCCAATTTATAAATAGACAACGATTTTTCTCATTTTTAAATTTTGATTTTAAAAGGGGTAGAATTCTCCGTTGGGGGTGTTTTTTTTCAGACTGGTTTAACTTTTATATCAACACGTCCTTTTCATTTGCCCACCATTTTCTTTTTTATAGTAAATTTTTTTCCTTTTCCACAAAACCGCCCAGGCCAAAATGAAATCCCGGCTATTTGGTGTAGATAATAATTTTACCATTTTTTTAAAATTTTTTTTACATTTGAAATAAAATGAAATTTTATGATTAGAAAAAAACCCCCAAAACTAGAATTTCTGTTTTTTTTGAGTTGTTTTGTTTTTTACTTAAAAATTCCAAAAATTTTGGGTTTAAACTAAATAAATTTTTGGGTTAACTTTTTTTAAAAAACAAGAAAAGAATTTTTAAAAATTAAAAAAATTAAAATTTTAAGGGTATTTACTTTTTGATTTTAAAATATGGCAAATTAAATGAAAAAAATTTTTTAAAATGTTTTAATTTTTTTTTAACAGGTTTTTTTAAAATTAGAATTTCTTTCCAAATGAGGACTTTTTTATTGTTTTTTACCCGGGTCTTAAAAAGGATTTTCATAATAAAACCAAAAACGAAATGAAGTGTTTTAAGGTTAAGAGCCTGTTTTGGTCCTTCCAAATAATTTTTATTTTCCCTTTTGCCACTTTAGATTTTCTTAAGTATTGGGGGTTTTTCAAAAAATTCACAGAACATAAATTTATCCCAAGTCCCAAAAGTTAATTATTCTACGTTTTCTTAAATTGTTTAAAAATTTTCTTTTAAAAAGTGTTGGAATTAAAAATTTGGGATTTTTTATTGTTAACCCTATTAAAAAAAGGTTTAAAGAAAAGAGGGGCCCAAAAATAAGCCTTTAAAGGGATTTTTTTTTTTTTAAAAATGGGGGTTTTTTAAACTAATTTTCCCAAAATTAATATTTACCACCAAAGGGATTTTTTTAAAAAAATTTTTTTTTTCAAGGGCCCAAGGGGCTTACTAAAAGTCAATTTAATTAAAAACAAAAAACTTTCAAAGTTTCTTTATTTTTTAAATTTGAATAAAATTTTATGGCCCCCAAAAGAAAAAACATTAAAAATGTTTGGAAATTAAAAAAGGGTTTCAAAGTGATTTAACAAGGTATTTTATCTGAATTCTTTTTATTTTTTTTGGGTTTGGTCTTTTAATTTGCGGCAAGTTTGATACTTTTTAGAATTTTTTTTTCCCAAAACCCCCCAGGGGCTGAGGGACAACCAAAGGCCACAGGGGTAAGCCCCCCGGGGTTTTCCCCTTCCCCGTGCGGGTTGTTCCCAAAAGGCGAGCGCGCTGAAAAATTCCACCCTTACCAAACCCCCCGATACAAGGGGGCCAACCAACCGCCAACCGAAAGGAAAAAACCCCGGGGGTGCCAGCCCCCTGCAGATGAAAAACTTTGGAAGGATACCCCTCCTTTATTTTTTTTTATTATTTAAAATAGCAAAATGACACTTAAAAAAAACCAGAAAAATTGTTTTAGTAGAAACTCTACCCAGCTTTTTTTTCATTTATGGTGCGATCTGCTTTTAAATAAAAAAGAAAAACAGGAAAAGCAAAAGTTCAAAAAAACAAAAAAAAAAAAAGATGAAATACTTAGAAAAGTAAAATTTCATGAGATGAAAAAGTCCTAAAACCATTTTCACAAATTGGGTAAACCTGATTCTGTTAGGCTGGCAATTGATCATTTTCCTCCCCTTTCTTCCACTTCTAATAAAAATTTTTACAAAAAAAGATTGTGGAAAACCAAACCTGGGGATGAAAAACAGTGTGTTTTTTTTCTGGCCCCCAAACTTGGATAAATGGGAGGGGGGGAAAAGGGGATCTGAAAAAGTTTGCAAGATCAAATTGCATACAACAATACAAATTAAAACGGGATTAGTAAGGCGGTTAAAATAGGCTCCAGTACTTTTGCCAAGGGGTGATGGGGGAAACTGACAATTTTGGGCCAATGGAAAAGGGGGGAAGATTTTCCAGAGGCAGGGGGAGGAAATGTTGGGAGTGGAAGGGAAGGTAGGAACTTTAAATTTTGGGCAGTATGTTTTGGTAAAGGGAGAGAGTTAGCAATATGATGGAGATGGAAAAAGGATACACACATGCAAGAGACCAGATGTAGAAAGGCCCAGGTGGGGGGATTGGGTTCAAATTATTCTGCTATGTTGTAGATGGGAGGAGAAATGGGTTAGGGGTTTTCCAAGGGACAGTATTAAAGAGTGTTTTAAGGGGTGAAAAGACTGTTGGGCAAATGAGGGGATTATAAAGCTAAAAATTGAAGGTGTAATGATGAATTTTGTTGCCAAAAGCCCGAAGGGGGGTTTTTAAAGATGAAAATAGGGTGATTGAACAGTCTAATTTTAAAAAGGGGGAAAATTACAGTGTGCAAAAAAATGGAAGAAGATAAAGGAAATTTTAACCCTATTAAAGGGGGTCAGTCTGAAGGGAAATTGGGGCCCCGGCTGCAGGGGAAAGATTTAAACAGCATTAGGTCTGGGTTAAATTAGAAAAAGGAGGAGAGGGGGCGACCCCAAGGATCAAATGGTGGGAAATTTAAAAGGAAGACTGAAGGGAGAGTTTAGGAGAGGGGAAGAAGGAACTGGGTGGCACTGGCCAAAAACAGAGACTGAGCTGAGGAGAGTTTAAATTTTAAAATTTGCATTCGGTGACAAAGGGTTGAGGGGTAAGTAATTACATTAGAGGGTCAGCTCAGGTGACTTGGGCAAAGCCGAGAGGGGGGATTGCATTTTTGGGCCTGCAGAGGGGAGAGCTGGATATACTGGGAAGAACCAAGGATAGAGCTGCCAGGAAAAGGGGAAAAAGGAGGGTTTTGGAAGGGGGGGAAAAAGGACATTGGGGGTGGGCATAACAACATGCAGAGGACAGGAAGATATGGATACAGATGATCTGTTGTGGTGACCCCCTTTCCCTTTTTTTCCTTTTTCCCGTTGAAAAGTCAGACAGACAAACATGGTGATGGTTTTGTATTTGTTATGCAACTTTGGTAATGTAATCAATTAAAATTTCAGAAAAATGAAAACACCAACGGAAAATGAAAAAAATTAAATATAAAGATGATATTATGTTTACAGACAATGACATATAAAATGTGCATCTTATTACATATGAAACAGATTGATACAATGTCCACCTTAACCTAATATTACATTTTAAAGAATGTATGATTTTTTTAGAAGAAAAAAAATGGGTTATAAAAAACAAACAAGGTCAATGGTGATTTTATCAAAAAGATGTTAATACTTTAATATACAAAAGAATTATTGGAAATATGTAATTCCAAAATAAAAATTTTTTAAAAAAAGTTACATTGGGGGGTGGGCCAAAAAACTAATTTTTATTATTTATTTTTAATGGTAAAGTTTTTCTCTCCAAACACAGTCATCCTTTGTTCTTAGGCTCCAAAAGAACCCCCTTTTACGCCCATTTTCCTCCCCAGTAAAACTCAAACAACATATTTAAATTCTCCCACAGGCTACTTTATAAAGCCTTACGAAAACCAGCAACCTATAACTAATCTTGTGAAGTCAAAAATAATATAAATAATATATATATATATATATATATATAAAATATATATATATATAAAAAAAATATATAAATATATATATATATAAATATATATATATAAATATATAAATAAATTTCCAAATTAAAGTTTGGGACAAAGACACATTTTTTTTGATTTACTCCTCTGCTCCAAGTTCAAACTTAAACCCAAAAATTCAAATACAATTAAAGCACAAATTGTAGACTTTAATGTTAGGGATTTGAATATTTTGGCACATGATGAAAGCTACAAAAATTTTAAAACAGGGCCCATTTTGGGCAAATAAAATTTGGGACATAGCAATGTTGGGGAAAATTACAGTATCATAATTTTGTTGAACCTTGCTCTGCTGCTTAAAATCTGATTAGACATCACCAGGTGCTGAGTATGTTCTCTGGTGATTCCCGACAGTCCGAATGCAGCCATCCGCTCCTTGTTTTTCAGGGCTTATACCAGAAATTCCCCCACATATGGAAGGCAGGCCAATTGGGTTTTAAATTGGGGAACTGGTTTGGCCCCTTTAAGAGTTTTCCTATTTTAGCTTTGAAAAAACATTTGTTACCTTAGAAATATGTTTGGGATCAACTTTTTGAGGTGATGCCATTAATGAGTTTGGACTTTTCCTGAACGGGCGGTAAGATATTTCGTACTCTTCAGAATTTTAAATGCACCCCATTTGCAGTTACATAATCAATAAGACAAGTGAGCAATACCTTGATAGTCATACGCCCAAAAAAAAAAATGTTTGATGTGAAGGCATTTGGGGGGTTTTATTCGATTAGTGATGATTCTTATTAGGCAGGGACTTCCCCTTTGGGTTACTAGTCTCTTTGAATTCGGTCCCCGGCATTCTTTCTTTTTAATGATATTCTAGCAGTTGATTTAGGTAATCCCAAGGTAACCACAAAACCCTTTTATGCCTTTTTTAAACATTATGGTACCCCGAAAAGGTTGGGATGAATAAAAAGCATTGGATATCCACAGGGAACCAAAAGTATTCTAACACCGTAAAATTAAAATCTAAATGCACTTTTAAACACATCTAATTGTTTGATCTGTAATTTAAAAAGTGCTGCAGATGGGTAAAAAAAAGAAAAAAAGTCTTTGTCCCAGTTAGGAGGGACTAAGTCTGGGGATAACCATGAGTAATTTTTCTTAAAACTGCGGGAATAATTAGACAGCTTGAGTGTCACCAACTAACTCCCTGGGGGCCCTCAAATGGGGCAGGATTTTTGAACTGCAAAAATCAGAGGGTTTTTTTTAACCTGGTTCGAGACAGTAACCAATTAAATGAACCAAAAAAACCCAAAAATTTTAAAACCCTGTTAGAATTTTTAAAAATAAATTTTTTTATAAAATTTTAAAAAAATTTTTAAAAGGTAAAATTACATTACGTGAAATCTTTTAAGAAAATTTAACAACAAAATTTTTCCCTATGCAAGTCTGTTTGTTTAAAAGATTCGCAATACCTTCAAAGATTTGAAAAACCTTTAAAGCCTGAAATTTCAAAAGAGTTGTTTGTTTGGTACTTGGGTTACAATGTTAAACAGAAAAGAAAAAAAATTTTCTTTTGACTTTCACCAAAAAGTTTTTTGTTGGGTTTTGTTTTTGTTCAGAAACCTTCTTATTGCTCATCAAATTTTAAAAAACCAAAAATTTCTAGCCCTCCTAAGGCAACATGAAAACGCAGTTCCCCAGAAAAAAAAAATTTTTCTTTTAAAACCCCCGATTGTGGCAAAAAAAAAAAAGATGTTGCCAGGAATTTGAATTTCACCATTGACCTGCAAATTTCTTGAAAAAAGCAAAAAAAAAAAAAAAAATCCTGGTTGAAATTTTGCAAAGTAGAAAACACTAAAAAGTTTTTTTGTGGTTCAGGAGTTTGTTCCAAAAAATTTATTAATTGGCACCTTATTCAAAAAATTTTTTTAAATTCTCAGGGCTCCCAACGGGCCATACCAAAGAGGAAAGGCTCCCAAAAGGGGAAAATGTTTTTGGGGGAAATTTTTTTTTGTTCTGGGGCAAAGCAGGCCAAGGGTTTTGGGGATAAAAACAGAAAAATCTGATTGATGCAATACATTTAAAAAAAAAGTTTTTTGGCCCCTAACTCCAAAACTGCCCGAGCTCTTTTAAGAGTGGGGTCACGTCAATAAAAACCGGCCCCTTGCCTTAAAAAGCGGTTTTTTAAGCGAACTCACCTCTGTTTTTTTAAACAATCAGATCCCCCATCTTTGGATTTGCTTGTGGTCTTTACTAGTTACACGTTTCTAAATATCTTTTTTAAAAATTAAACAAAATGGGAAAAAATTGGCAACGCTTACACAAACATTAAGGGTGTGGAAAAGTTGTTTTTGTATCTGTTTTTTTTTTTGTTTTCCGTTTTATACAATCCAGGGAATTTAAAAAATTAAATTTTGAAAAAACTGAAAAAATTATTTAATTAAACAGGGTCAACTATTAAAAAATGCTTTGGAAGCTGGGCTGCGATGCAGTTTCAGTACCCTCCGCAAACCCCTTTCCTTCCCGGGTTTTCCCTTCAATATTTTTTTTTCCCCCAAAAAAACCCCCCCCCCCCCCCCCCCCCCCCCCCCCCCCCTTTTTTTTTTTTTTTTTTTTTTTTTTTTTTTTTTTTTTTTTTTTTTTTTTTTTTTTTTTTTTTTGGCGAAAACCAAAAAGGGCCCCCTGCTTTTCCCCTTTTTTTTTTTTTTTTACACCCTTTCCAGCAGGGAGGGGAAACGGTAAAAACGGGGGGGTTTTTTGGGTTTGGGAACCCCTCCCCTTTTGTTAAACCCCCTTTAAAAAGGGTTTTTTTTAATTATTCCTTTTAAAAATCGCAACAGACTATACACAACAGTAGTAATGGTCGTGGTAAATATGATATGTTTTGTAGGTGCTGATTTGCTGTTGTTGTTCACTATATCAAGTCAGGATAGTTTGAAATAATAGCAATATATTCTGAAAATAGACCTGCAAAATATGATTTGATTAACAGTGTCATACTCCATTTACTGTTAAAGACAATAGAAGAGCTGCAAGGATGCAGATTTCAGTACTCAAAAACTAATCAACACATCTGCCTTACAACACCGAGGTTTACAAAAGGCTGTACAACTTCACCTTCTGACTTCACATCTAAACAAATACCTAAAGAAATTTATCACTGTCTAATTGGAAAACCAATGCTGTGACAAAATATGATAAACATTTTAACTAGTATATCTATAGACCATAGGCTTATCTAAATTTTATTGCTGCTGTTATGTCATATAAAGTAGTGATGCAATAGTAAAAATGACAGATACTTAGCAGGCAAAGGCACTTCTCAAGTGTGTGTGGAACCCAGTTGTTGTGATGATATACATGGGTGTGTTCGACTTCACTGTCACAGCATTTACTACAACATCCAGATTAATTAACATTTTGAGGACTGAATATTATTTCCAAAACAATGGTTTCACACATAAATCAACATAAAATGTCTTGCTATGCTGTGGCTTGCTGTTTATGCATGTTCAGTATCTCTGGCAGCAGTGCCTGCGTGGGGTGTCTCAATAGTCAGCAGGAATGCATGGTGACCAGCTGCTTGCCTGTCTTCGCACAGCAGGGGAGAGGCGGTAGTGGGATGGTTTGTACCTCTTGTTATCATAAGTGGTGTTCTCTCCAGGTGAACGCTGCTGTAGGTGCATCAGCTACGCATAAGTGTTCAGCACATAATCAGCTGGTGACCAATCAGATGATGCTGGTACCTCACTTTGTTTTCAATATCCATCTCCAGATCACTTGTATCAAACTCTGAGTTCACAAAGCAAGAGTCATATTCAATAAATTACATTAATGTCTATGGAGTTTGCTCTTACGCTACTCATGTACCCATAGGGAATCAAGGATTAAATCAACAAAAGAAACGTAGCTTTCCTTCTAGCAAAGACAGTTGAACTAAAATGCAAGGGAAAGTTTTGTCGCAGTTTACAGCTGATTACTGTCCTCTACCCCTAAATTTTGGCAAAAGACATCAACCCTGAAAGAGATAAGCTTCAGTTACTTTGTGCTACTGAGCTATTAACTACACATTTCTTAACAGGTTGTACCGATGTGTTCTTCATTTGAGAATACATACCTAGCCCCACAAGACTACACTATAACCATTTTTACATACAGTTTAGAATACATAACTGTTATAGCTTATAAACTAACAAACAAAGGGGGCACTTAAATTTTTTCTTGAAGAATGGAGGTTTGAGCTGGGGGACACACTTCAAGACAGTCTCGCGTATCCATAAAGGCATTCAAGAAGTACATTAGTTCTGATCCGTCTTTTGCCAAAAGATTACCCCATTTGCTAACTGAAAATTGGAGCTGAGGCAGTTTCATCTGAATGCTAATCAGTGATCAGGACGATAATGAACATTTCATGGGGTGAAAAATAGGACAACAACTGCTGCAATTAAAGCTTGGCAACTTATGGCAGAGACAGGGAGTGAGGGAGGCGGGTGGCACAAGTCAGGAAGGATTGGTACTGAGTGAGGATGTGGGGATCTGAGCTAGTGTTTTAAATAATGAAGTAAAGAATGCTTTGGAATCGAGGACCACAACCAAGATGGCATGCGAAATAAAACAGGCATATGCTCCTTGTATAAAATATATACAATAATAACAATATTGAAGCAATGAGGAAGTGGAATGGGATGCTAACTCATGTGGCGCACCGTGCTCCTTAAATCCCAACTGTTCTGTTTAAACTGTTGTATAGATCTGTGTCCAGAATGTCATGTGACTGAAAAAATTGTATGCAAAGGAAGATGACTATGTAGAAAAGTGACATAATTTGTTTTGAAATTCTTAATAGATTTAAAAAGTGCAGAAACTTTTGAACATCACTCGTATATCCTAACCAATGTATATATCTGAACCAATTTATAGATTTATGAACCAATCCTTTTTTTCTTGAACTTACCTTCATAACACATACTAAAACACATAAAAATAAACAAGGTAAATTAGCTGTAATATTAAATTAACTGTACTTTTGTTTCCCTTTGCTAACTCAGTATATTCATATTGCTTAAATTGTTTGTTGTATATGAATGTTTTAGTTCCTTCCTTCACAGCATTAGGTGTGATTTTAAATTGCAGATGTATTGTTAGTCATTAAAAAAATCAATACAATTGTATTGCAGTTATGTCAAGTTGTGTCTGCTGACCAGAAACATGTGTTTGCATAGTCAGGCTTCATTGAGAAGGTTTCCATTATTTTTCCAAATGCAGACTGCCATAAACTCCAAGACAAGCATTTGTCCTTTCAGTAGGGAAGCCAGTTGTTCCAGCTAAAAGACTCAGCACAGTGCAAGTCTTAAGGCAGAGTGTAAACTTTATATCGATTTGATGTACTGGCTACAAACATACATGCTGCAAAGCGATATAGAAAATTTGGTCCTTCCATCTCTTGATTGCTTGGAACAATTTTCTTCACTGTATTTTGTCAATGGGAAAGCTGTTGAATGCTGTTGTTTATAATGTAAACACAGAGACACTTATGAAACTTGTTTCATAATTAGTCTATTGTTGCCACACACTTCGATAAGAAAAGGTGTAATATAGAAAAGGGTAATTGCGGGCTAAAAGCCAAAACCAGCAGCCAAAGTGGAACTGCAGAGCCAAGTTTGGAAACCCTACTCTAATATAGTAACCAGTCAAGTCAAGTGCACCATTTAAAAGTAAACTGCTCTTTCTAATTGTGTGCTGGGAAGTATTAAATGGTTAATAGGGCTCAAATTAAAGGGGGTTGAGCAGACATGTCTTAGATGGGTAACAGAGCATTGAATTGTATCATTTCTGTACTCATACTTTTGAATGCCTTAGTAAACCAGCCTTCCTTGTCAGGTCTTTGCTTTGGGAAAAAACATGAAATACAGTGCTATGTTACTGTATGTGTTTAATTTTCCGCACTGGTTTCTTTCCCAAACCATGATGCAGTCATTCGACCTTTTAAATCAACAAATAGCATTTTATCACAGAATAAGAAATCTGGCTTATTAAATTTAAATACATTAAGAGTCATTCATCTGCTAATCTGCATGTAAGACATTCATTGGGAGAGGCCAAGAGTAATAAATGAAAGGGACTCATTAGCAATTATTAGCATTCTGTTCATAAGGTGCTTATGCATCCTTAGCACACATTATATTAACCCTGGGTCACTGACAATACAGTTCTAATGTATTATTAATGAGGAGGATATCATGTTTACAAAGTTCATAAACCTTTAGCACCAAGGAATAAAGCTTTAAAGAGAGTATTGACATTAAGTAATTACAGTACAGAATGGATAGCCCCATGTAATATTTCTGTATTATCTATTTCCCTCTTTTCAGAAATATTAGAGAGACCAGGAACATCATGTAAATGGATCAAATAGTCAGTCACATTTATTTCCCACTGAATTTTAACACGCAGTGTCTAGATTTCTGAAAAAATGTTGTACAATTCACTATTTAGTCAGTTAAGGTTAAGTCTTAATTTATTTTATTATTGTATGCCATAATGACAATAGAAGTCTTGCATTCCATAAAGTAAGCAAAAATGAATATATTTTCTTCAAGAAATGTTTCTCAAACATTATACCAAACTGGAAAAGTTCAGGTTGTACATTCCCATGCCCACAAACATGGTAAATTTAGAACACTACTGTGCCAATACGAACAGCTATGAGCTCTGGCAGGCATTGTAGCACATGACGAAATTTCATATACTATAAAAGAAATTTTTCATTTAGGAAATTACATTAGCATAAGATTAAAAATTAGAAAACTAATGCTGAAGAAGTCAAAGTACAGTTTAATATACTTCCTTCAGTAATTTCATGACACTGCAGTTGTGACCCGCAGCTGCTAATTTGAGCAGTTGTTCAAAGCTAATCCTCCAGCTAGGACATTGGATATCTCTGGGTCCACGGTTCTTGGGCTGATCCTCCAATTAGCTGTGAACCACCCAAACTCACTGAGATTCCACAGGTGGTGAACCAGCTTGGGGGAGAAAGGCTGCAGGGATCTGTGGTATCTGGGGTGATCTTCTCCAGGCTGGAGGTAAGGCTGTCCTCCTGGCAGCAAGCAATCTTTGCTTCCATTTGGGAGACTGGCATTATCCCAGCTGACTGGAAAAGCGGGACTTTCGTCCCTATCTGGAAAGGAAAGGGTGATTGCCTGGATTGCAGCAACTACAGGGGATAACACTGCCTCTGTGCCAGCTAAGAGTCGTCCTCAATAGGATCCGTGATCACTTGCTCATCTATCAGTGACTGGAACAGTCTTGGTTTTACGTCTAAGTCGTCACCATCGACTTCATCCTGGCAATGAGGGTTCTCTAGAGCGCAAACACGCATATCGGCAGAGTTTCTTTGTAGCCTTTGTCGATTTGCTTAGTGTTGACTCAGTTGATCGAGCTGCCCTGTCAACATCCTGGGTTGCAGGATCCCCTCGAGGTTGCTGGATATCATGGCTGGCCTGTACACTGGTACTGCGAGTGCTGTGCAGAGTGGAGGCAGGACCTCTCTTTTTTCCCAGTTGATTCTGGGGTTTGTCAGGGTGTGTTCTTGCTCCTACTCTGTTCAATGCTTGTATGGACTGAGTGTTGGGCAAGATCATGGGGTCAGTGGCTGAGGACATCTGTTAGTGAAGAAGATTCACGGATCTTGACTTTGCTGGCGATGCTGTGATCTTGCGGAGTCAATGAAGGCTCTGATTGGGGTGCTTTCGCAGAGACTGAGTGAGGAGTCTGAGTTCTGGCTTGCAAGTGTCCTGGATAAAACCAAGATCCAGGCCTTTAATGACCTCTTAGAGCACAGCCATCAGCAGTGTGTTGACTTTGTTGAGAGGTTTACTTACCTTGTTTGCAGTGACATTTATGTCTCTGGTGATTCTTACTTGATGAAGTCAGTAGATGCACTGGAGAGCATGGGGGGTCATGAGGTTGCTGGAAAGGGGTGTGTAGCATCCGATATCTAGAAAAGGATAGGTCCAAGTCTTTAGAGTCTTTTGGTTCCTGTCTTGCTATATGGTTGTGAGACATGGATGCTATCTAGTGACCTGAAATGAAGACTGGACTCCTTTGGTACTTCTCTCTCTGGAAAATCCTTGGTACCATTGGTTTGACTCTAGTATCGAATGGCGTTGCTCACGGAGTCCCAAATGAGGCATTACCTGCATTGTGAGGAGCATCAGATTCACGGCACTACAGCCATGTGGTGCGTTCCCAGAGTGTGATCCGCTCTAAGATCCTCATTGCTGGGGACCCAAATGGCGGGCGAGGCTAAGGGTTGCCCACATAACACCTGGCCGCGGCCTATAGAGGGTCATTTCGGAGGTAGGACTGAACCGTGTATCTGCCTGGGGTATGCTAACCGGGATCCTGGCTGTTTTGACATGTAGGTGCAGCAATGCACTGTACCAGTGCATGTTCAACTGACTTGAGTAATTTAAATTATTTGTTACTTTGAACACATCTGGCAGAACTTGGCCTTTTAATGCAGAAATGTCATTGGTAACATTATATATTTTTCCTTTCTTAAAGTAGTATTTGCAAAACTTGTAGGCAAGACTTCAGGTTTCAAAACATGGACAGTCTTTTTTAGTATGCTATTTCTAGAACATCTACTGTATCAGCTTGCAAGAATTTAATAAACACCATTAAAGAACTGTTGATATTGTCCTTCAAAGTTGCCTCTTTTGCTGTTACTCAATAATTATACATCATTAGCTGACCATGTGAAAGTTTTCATTTGGAATAAGAGCTCAGATATTTTATATTATACAAAACATAAAACACCAAATGTATAATGAAGATTAAGAGAAACATAAAAAAATCAAATTATATAACCAATTCCTAACACTATATCAACTCCTCCATAGACCAGAAGTATTAAATACAATTAGGGTGGTAGACATTCAGGTAAACCAGGGATTTACTTTCCATAGTTCTTTACTGGCATGCAGTAAAAACAAAACCACTAATTAATATTATTACGGACAGTGGAAAGCAATGACTATGCTCATTTAAAACAAATCAATAGTTTACAGCATCAGAAGAAATGGCAAATTTGATAAGTGCACCACTAGTACCATCCCTGTGCTCAGATGTAGTGGTGATAGATTTGTTTAATCTATTGTTTTTGAAATGTACAGTGTATAAAGAATTTGTCTCCATAATGAATCAACCATTTTTAGATTTTCCTGGTGTGACTAGTACATTTTAAGCAGATATTATTCTCGCTTATAGCATACAGTAAGTTCTAGTAGGACAAAGAAGAAAAATAAAGACATAGCTGATATAAAGAAAATATGTAATAGTTGGGAAATGAAAATAATCAGAGTGTAAAGTTACAGACAACATGCCAGAAGATTTAGATTTCTCTTGTAATTGTAACAATTACACACCTTTTACGAGAAGAAATTGATATTTGTGACTAACATGCAAACTCCAATTTTAAGTGCTTTGGTAAATACATACATTAGTTTGAGACTACAGCAACAAAAAGTAGAAATATTTTGATTATCTATGCAATTCACTTCGAAAACACAAATCCTGTTTTAAATGAATTTTTAAAATATTAGTATGTTATACTTGCACAGGACAAAGATTATGCAAATAATGCCCTGTTCTATTGTTTCATTTATTATTATTATTTTACTGTTACTTCAGTGACATCTCATCATTGTCATTCATGTGTTTGCTTTTTAAAGAGCTATCATTATTCTGGAGATTTGGGTCTTTAGATTGCTAATGCCACTAAGCATATAATGCATATCCTAATTGACACACAATATTATAATGTCACATAGTAAAAGATACAGCATGAAGAGCATCAAGTTTGGTAAAAATAAAACTTTTTTGTGCTATCTTTAATTCTGTGAACCCGGCTGATTGGTCTCCTATCAAATTGTGCTTTGACCAAGGAAACATCTGACTTCCTTTGTTTTACATTAAATTTTTAAAATATGCTAGTATCTGTGGAATAAGGAGAATATCACTACTTTTAATTAAATTCTAACCTTGCATTAGATCACACATAGGGTAAGAGTATGTTTATATGTCAAATAATGACTCTTCTCTGTTAAAGTAATTTGTTTTGACAAGTAAGCTATTGCTATCCGTTTAACAAAGTAAAGAGTAAATTTTAGATGTGTACTTAATGTGAGAATTGCTTTACACCCACTGAGATAGTCAAGGTAGATATAGTTAATTGTTTTTATATATATCACTACACAGTACATGCTATGACCAGTAGGCATAAATCATTTATATTAAACAAAACATTAAAATTAATGTGCTGCAGAGTCACCATTTTTAGCAGTGAGAATGAAATTGCATTTGATACAAATACCTCTAATAGGCTTTTTACTTGCCTGAATAAGAAAGCTAAACAGCATAACTTTATAAGATTGCAAGAGCAGCTTCATCTTTCTAACACTGCAGTCAACGTGGTGTTGGCCTGCTTTAAAAACCAGTAACAACAGTGCTGTGAGAATTAAAAAGGTAATCTCTTTCAATGTAGAATGAAAACAGGACACTCACAACATATACAAAGAAAAATAGTTCACATGCACAAGGTTTTTATTATGTTTTAATTATTAATCATTTATGTCTATTTTCGTGATACAACTCCACTATCCTGGCTTTGGAATAAATCTAAAGCAAATTGCTAGCTTCATAATTTAGGGGTTTGAGTGATCCTTCATTAGTTTGGTTTTACATTTTTGAAGATTTTTTTTCTAAATATTGTTTTTTCGTACTAGTAATTTTTGCCATGTTCATTACTAAATCAAGCTAACCTTCTGGCTACACTTCAACATGCCAGGTGCCTCAATCGTCCCAGTGAAAATGGGAAAAGACTTCAAAATAATACTTAAAACCTAAAAGGTCGAGTATGGTATGCAAAGTGTTGTTGCTCAGGTTCATGGCCCACTGGGATGCATGACAGCATAATCCTGTAGACAGATTTTGGCACTTCCATGTGAATCTACAGTACTATATATAGTTTACAAGAGAACAGTGTTTATCTTTCAAATTTCTCCATTGACAGGGCGAGCAGTTAGATCA
>NW_024380579.1:0-8726 GCF_016835505.1 Polypterus senegalus | reverse complement strand
TGAACATGCCTTCTGCAGTACCTGCATCCACGGCTGGTTGGTGCATCTCCATAACTGTCCTGAGGACAGACAATCACTTGATGTTTCAGTGTTGCGGCCTTTATTCAGGTAGCTAAAACAACAAGACATAGTCTTTTCATCACAGCAAGTTGAATTTTCAATGTAATACTCATTTTTCAGCCCAGTATTACACTGTGTATATATGCAAAGCTAAAAACTGCCTGAGGACATTGCTTTCCTTCTGCGTAAACTTTTCTTCACCATTGCCTTCAACATAGTTTTGTATTAATTCAGCACACTTTTACCTTTGATTTTTAATTTTTTAAAAATGCTCTTTTAAATAGGTATATGAAGAATGACTTGAAACGATTGCAGAACCGATGCAGAAACAGAGAACATGGCTGTAATATGGTTTGTTCACTTGAATCTATAGATCTGCATGAGCGGGAGTGTGAAGATTGCTGGATTCCATGCATCAATGCCCGTGACGTATCAATAGGACATTTTCAGTTACTGCTTGTACAGTATACAACTTCGAAATGTACCCCAATTTAAATATTTTAAGATGAATTGTAATCCTGTGTAAACTATACAAAATATTAAAATCACAGTGAACATTGTCAGATACTGTATATTCTTTCAGCATGTTTTTATGTATGTATTGATTATTGGTGGTCCATTGCACTGTGAGCTCAAAATGTCAAAATGCAAAATCTGGTATGACAAAATATATTAGTAAAAATCACAAAGTCATAAGGATTTCAGGTGTGAAAGGTTGGTAAAAGCTACAGTTGAAATATGTTTTTGCAGCTATTTAGAAGTCTTTTTAGTAATTAATTGTATTTATTTTCTGCTTTGCATGCTGCTTTTCTCATTAGGCAAGCAACATGGCTATGATACAGAGCGCTTTGTTGGCTATGTGAATGAGGGACTTCTGTGCTACATTTGTCAAGATGTGCTGGTAAACCCACTTCAGGCACCTTGTGAACATGCCTTCTGCAGTACCTGCATCCACGGCTGGTTGGTGCATCTCCATAACTGTCCTGAGGACAGACAATCACTTGATGTTCAGTGTTGCGGCCTTTATTCAGGTAGCTAAAACAACAAGACATAGTCTTTTCATCACAGCAAGTTGAATTTTCAATGTAATACTCATTTTTCAGCCCAGTATTACACTGTGTATATATGCAAAGCTAAAAACTGCCTGAGGACATTGCTTTCCTTCTGCGTAAACTTTTCTTCACCATTGCCTTCAACATAGTTTTGTATTAATTCAGCACACTTTTACCTTTGATTTTTAATTTTTTAAAAATGCTCTTTTAAATAGGTATATGAAGAATGACTTGAAACGATTGCAGAACCGATGCAGAAACAGAGAACATGGCTGTAATATGGTTTGTTCACTTGAATCTATAGATCTGCATGAGCGGGAGTGTGAAGATTGCTGGATTCCATGCATCAATGCCCGTACGTATCAATAGGACATTTTCAGTTACTGCTTGTACAGTATACAACTTCGAAATGTACCCCAATTTAAATATTTTAAGATGAATTGTAATCCTGTGTAAACTATACAAAATATTAAAATCACAGTGAACATTGTCAGATACTGTATATTCTTTCAGCATGTTTTTATGTATGTATTGATTATTGGTGGTCCATTGCACTGTGAGCTCAAAATGTCAAAATGCAAAATCTGGTATGACAAAATATATTAGTAAAAATCACAAAGTCATAAGGATTTCAGGTGTGAAAGGTTGGTAAAAGCTACAGTTGAAATATGTTTTTGCAGCTATTTAGAAGTCTTTTTAGTAATTAATTGTATTTATTTTCTGCTTTGCATGCTGCTTTTCTCATTAGGCAAGCAACATGGCTATGATACAGAGCGCTTTGTTGGCTATGTGAATGAGGGACTTCTGTGCTACATTTGTCAAGATGTGCTGGTAAACCCACTTCAGGCACCTTGTGAACATGCCTTCTGCAGTACCTGCATCCACGGCTGGTTGGTGCATCTCCATAACTGTCCTGAGGACAGACAATCACTTGATGTTTCAGTGTTGCGGCCTTTATTCAGGTAGCTAAAACAACAAGACATAGTCTTTTCATCACAGCAAGTTGAATTTTCAATGTAATACTCATTTTTCAGCCCAGTATTACACTGTGTATATATGCAAAGCTAAAAACTGCCTGAGGACATTGCTTTCCTTCTGCGTAAACTTTTCTTCACCATTGCCTTCAACATAGTTTTGTATTAATTCAGCACACTTTTACCTTTGATTTTTAATTTTTTAAAAATGCTCTTTTAAATAGGTATATGAAGAATGACTTGAAACGATTGCAGAACCGATGCAGAAACAGAGAACATGGCTGTAATATGGTTTGTTCACTTGAATCTATAGATCTGCATGAGCGGGACTGTGAAGATTGCTGGATTCCATGCATCAATGCCCGTGACGTATCAATAGGACATTTTCAGTTACTGCTTGTACAGTATACAACTTCGAAATGTACCCCAATTTAAATATTTTAAGATGAATTGTAATCCTGTGTAAACTATACAAAATATTAAAATCACAGTGAACATTGTCAGATACTGTATATTCTTTCAGCATGTTTTTATGTATGTATTGATTATTGGTGGTCCATTGCACTGTGAGCTCAAAATGTCAAAATGCAAAATCTGGTATGACAAAATATATTAGTAAAAATCACAAAGTCATAAGGATTTCAGGTGTGAAAGGTTGGTAAAAGCTACAGTTGAAATATGTTTTTGCAGCTATTTAGAAGTCTTTTTAGTAATTAATTGTATTTATTTTCTGCTTTGCATGCTGCTTTTCTCATTAGGCAAGCAACATGGCTATGATACAGAGCGCTTTGTTGGCTATGTGAATGAGGGACTTCTGTGCTACATTTGTCAAGATGTGCTGGTAAACCCACTTCAGGCACCTTGTGAACATGCCTTCTGCAGTACCTGCATCCACGGCTGGTTGGTGCATCTCCATAACTGTCCTGAGGACAGACAATCACTTGATGTTTCAGTGTTGCGGCCTTTATTCAGGTAGCTAAAACAACAAGACATAGTCTTTTCATCACAGCAAGTTGAATTTTCAATGTAATACTCATTTTTCAGCCCAGTATTACACTGTGTATATATGCAAAGCTAAAAACTGCCTGAGGACATTGCTTTCCTTCTGCGTAAACTTTTCTTCACCATTGCCTTCAACATAGTTTTGTATTAATTCAGCACACTTTTACCTTTGATTTTTAATTTTTTAAAAATGCTCTTTTAAATAGGTATATGAAGAATGACTTGAAACGATTGCAGAACCGATGCAGAAACAGAGAACATGGCTGTAATATGGTTTGTTCACTTGAATCTATAGATCTGCATGAGCGGGACTGTGAAGATTGCTGGATTCCATGCATCAATGCCCGTGCGTATCAATAGGACATTTTCAGTTACTGCTTGTACAGTATACAACTTCGAAATGTACCCCAATTTAAATATTTTAAGATGAATTGTAATCCTGTGTAAACTATACAAAATATTAAAATCACAGTGAACATTGTCAGATACTGTATATTCTTTCAGCATGTTTTTATGTATGTATTGATTATTGGTGGTCCATTGCACTGTGAGCTCAAAATGTCAAAATGCAAAATCTGGTATGACAAAATATATTAGTAAAAATCACAAAGTCATAAGGATTTCAGGTGTGAAAGGTTGGTAAAAGCTACAGTTGAAATATGTTTTTGCAGCTATTTAGAAGTCTTTTTAGTAATTAATTGTATTTATTTTCTGCTTTGCATGCTGCTTTTCTCATTAGGCAAGCAACATGGCTATGATACAGAGCGCTTTGTTGGCTATGTGAATGAGGGACTTCTGTGCTACATTTGTCAAGATGTGCTGGTAAACCCACTTCAGGCACCTTGTGAACATGCCTTCTGCAGTACCTGCATCCACGGCTGGTTGGTGCATCTCCATAACTGTCCTGAGGACAGACAATCACTTGATGTTTCAGTGTTGCGGCCTTTATTCAGGTAGCTAAAACAACAAGACATAGTCTTTTCATCACAGCAAGTTGAATTTTCAATGTAATACTCATTTTTCAGCCCAGTATTACACTGTGTATATATGCAAAGCTAAAAACTGCCTGAGGACATTGCTTTCCTTCTGCGTAAACTTTTCTTCACCATTGCCTTCAACATAGTTTTGTATTAATTCAGCACACTTTTACCTTTGATTTTTAATTTTTTAAAAATGCTCTTTTAAATAGGTATATGAAGAATGACTTGAAACGATTGCAGAACCGATGCAGAAACAGAGAACATGGCTGTAATATGGTTTGTTCACTTGAATCTATAGATCTGCATGAGCGGACTGTGAAGATTGCTGGATTCCATGCATCAATGCCCGTGCGTATCAATAGGACATTTTCAGTTACTGCTTGTACAGTATACAACTTCGAAATGTACCCCAATTTAAATATTTTAAGATGAATTGTAATCCTGTGTAAACTATACAAAATATTAAAATCACAGTGAACATTGTCAGATACTGTATATTCTTTCAGCATGTTTTTATGTATGTATTGATTATTGGTGGTCCATTGCACTGTGAGCTCAAAATGTCAAAATGCAAAATCTGGTATGACAAAATATATTAGTAAAAATCACAAAGTCATAAGGATTTCAGGTGTGAAAGGTTGGTAAAAGCTACAGTTGAAATATGTTTTTGCAGCTATTTAGAAGTCTTTTTAGTAATTAATTGTATTTATTTTCTGCTTTGCATGCTGCTTTTCTCATTAGGCAAGCAACATGGCTATGATACAGAGCGCTTTGTTGGCTATGTGAATGAGGGACTTCTGTGCTACATTTGTCAAGATGTGCTGGTAAACCCACTTCAGGCACCTTGTGAACATGCCTTCTGCAGTACCTGCATCCACGGCTGGTTGGTGCATCTCCATAACTGTCCTGAGGACAGACAATCACTTGATGTTTCAGTGTTGCGGCCTTTATTCAGGTAGCTAAAACAACAAGACATAGTCTTTTCATCACAGCAAGTTGAATTTTCAATGTAATACTCATTTTTCAGCCCAGTATTACACTGTGTATATATGCAAAGCTAAAAACTGCCTGAGGACATTGCTTTCCTTCTGCGTAAACTTTTCTTCACCATTGCCTTCAACATAGTTTTGTATTAATTCAGCACACTTTTACCTTTGATTTTTAATTTTTTAAAAATGCTCTTTTAAATAGGTATATGAAGAATGACTTGAAACGATTGCAGAACCGATGCAGAAACAGAGAACATGGCTGTAATATGGTTTGTTCACTTGAATCTATAGATCTGCATGAGCGGGAGTGTGAAGATTGCTGGATTCCATGCATCAATGCCCGTGCGTATCAATAGGACATTTTCAGTTACTGCTTGTACAGTATACAACTTCGAAATGTACCCCAATTTAAATATTTTAAGATGAATTGTAATCCTGTGTAAACTATACAAAATATTAAAATCACAGTGAACATTGTCAGATACTGTATATTCTTTCAGCATGTTTTTATGTATGTATTGATTATTGGTGGTCCATTGCACTGTGAGCTCAAAATGTCAAAATGCAAAATCTGGTATGACAAAATATATTAGTAAAAATCACAAAGTCATAAGGATTTCAGGTGTGAAAGGTTGGTAAAAGCTACAGTTGAAATATGTTTTTGCAGCTATTTAGAAGTCTTTTTAGTAATTAATTGTATTTATTTTCTGCTTTGCATGCTGCTTTTCTCATTAGGCAAGCAACATGGCTATGATACAGAGCGCTTTGTTGGCTATGTGAATGAGGGACTTCTGTGCTACATTTGTCAAGATGTGCTGGTAAACCCACTTCAGGCACCTTGTGAACATGCCTTCTGCAGTACCTGCATCCACGGCTGGTTGGTGCATCTCCATAACTGTCCTGAGGACAGACAATCACTTGATGTTTCAGTGTTGCGGCCTTTATTCAGGTAGCTAAAACAACAAGACATAGTCTTTTCATCACAGCAAGTTGAATTTTCAATGTAATACTCATTTTTCAGCCCAGTATTACACTGTGTATATATGCAAAGCTAAAAACTGCCTGAGGACATTGCTTTCCTTCTGCGTAAACTTTTCTTCACCATTGCCTTCAACATAGTTTTGTATTAATTCAGCACACTTTTACCTTTGATTTTTAATTTTTTAAAAATGCTCTTTTAAATAGGTATATGAAGAATGACTTGAAACGATTGCAGAACCGATGCAGAAACAGAGAACATGGCTGTAATATGGTTTGTTCACTTGAATCTATAGATCTGCATGAGCGGGAGTGTGAAGATTGCTGGATTCCATGCATCAATGCCCGTGACGTATCAATAGGACATTTTCAGTTACTGCTTGTACAGTATACAACTTCGAAATGTACCCCAATTTAAATATTTTAAGATGAATTGTAATCCTGTGTAAACTATACAAAATATTAAAATCACAGTGAACATTGTCAGATACTGTATATTCTTTCAGCATGTTTTTATGTATGTATTGATTATTGGTGGTCCATTGCACTGTGAGCTCAAAATGTCAAAATGCAAAATCTGGTATGACAAAATATATTAGTAAAAATCACAAAGTCATAAGGATTTCAGGTGTGAAAGGTTGGTAAAAGCTACAGTTGAAATATGTTTTTGCAGCTATTTAGAAGTCTTTTTAGTAATTAATTGTATTTATTTTCTGCTTTGCATGCTGCTTTTCTCATTAGGCAAGCAACATGGCTATGATACAGAGCGCTTTGTTGGCTATGTGAATGAGGGACTTCTGTGCTACATTTGTCAAGATGTGCTGGTAAACCCACTTCAGGCACCTTGTGAACATGCCTTCTGCAGTACCTGCATCCACGGCTGGTTGGTGCATCTCCATAACTGTCCTGAGGACAGACAATCACTTGATGTTTCAGTGTTGCGGCCTTTATTCAGGTAGCTAAAACAACAAGACATAGTCTTTTCATCACAGCAAGTTGAATTTTCAATGTAATACTCATTTTTCAGCCCAGTATTACACTGTGTATATATGCAAAGCTAAAAACTGCCTGAGGACATTGCTTTCCTTCTGCGTAAACTTTTCTTCACCATTGCCTTCAACATAGTTTTGTATTAATTCAGCACACTTTTACCTTTGATTTTTAATTTTTTAAAAATGCTCTTTTAAATAGGTATATGAAGAATGACTTGAAACGATTGCAGAACCGATGCAGAAACAGAGAACATGGCTGTAATATGGTTTGTTCACTTGAATCTATAGATCTGCATGAGCGGACTGTGAAGATTGCTGGATTCCATGCATCAATGCCCGTGCGTATCAATAGGACATTTTCAGTTACTGCTTGTACAGTATACAACTTCGAAATGTACCCCAATTTAAATATTTTAAGATGAATTGTAATCCTGTGTAAACTATACAAAATATTAAAATCACAGTGAACATTGTCAGATACTGTATATTCTTTCAGCATGTTTTTATGTATGTATTGATTATTGGTGGTCCATTGCACTGTGAGCTCAAAATGTCAAAATGCAAAATCTGGTATGACAAAATATATTAGTAAAAATCACAAAGTCATAAGGATTTCAGGTGTGAAAGGTTGGTAAAAGCTACAGTTGAAATATGTTTTTGCAGCTATTTAGAAGTCTTTTTAGTAATTAATTGTATTTATTTTCTGCTTTGCATGCTGCTTTTCTCATTAGGCAAGCAACATGGCTATGATACAGAGCGCTTTGTTGGCTATGTGAATGAGGGACTTCTGTGCTACATTTGTCAAGATGTGCTGGTAAACCCACTTCAGGCACCTTGTGAACATGCCTTCTGCAGTACCTGCATCCACGGCTGGTTGGTGCATCTCCATAACTGTCCTGAGGACAGACAATCACTTGATGTTTCAGTGTTGCGGCCTTTATTCAGGTAGCTAAAACAACAAGACATAGTCTTTTCATCACAGCAAGTTGAATTTTCAATGTAATACTCATTTTTCAGCCCAGTATTACACTGTGTATATATGCAAAGCTAAAAACTGCCTGAGGACATTGCTTTCCTTCTGCGTAAACTTTTCTTCACCATTGCCTTCAACATAGTTTTGTATTAATTCAGCACACTTTTACCTTTGATTTTTAATTTTTTAAAAATGCTCTTTTAAATAGGTATATGAAGAATGACTTGAAACGATTGCAGAACCGATGCAGAAACAGAGAACATGGCTGTAATATGGTTTGTTCACTTGAATCTATAGATCTGCATGAGCGGGACTGTGAAGATTGCTGGATTCCATGCATCAATGCCCGTGCGTATCAATAGGACATTTTCAGTTACTGCTTGTACAGTATACATATTAAGATCTTAAAGTTGGGGAAATTGAACAGATGCAGTAAAAGCTAACAATGCAATTTAACTTAATGTCATTTGTTAAAGTTGGTATTAATATTTTACACATAATGATTTATAGGCTTCGTTTTCAATACATACCATATAAATAAGGACAAGCCAGCAAAAACATAAAATTTAATAAAAAAACAAAAATAAAAAATAAAGAGCTGACGTGGTAGACACAGGTTTACAGTTAAAAGGTTATTTTGCACATTTGGCCAACAACACCACGACTTTAATAAAAAATACAGAAAAGGATATTCAGGAAGAACAACACATATTTTAAATAAGTAAG
>NW_024380578.1:55000-69697 GCF_016835505.1 Polypterus senegalus | reverse complement strand
GTAGTCACTGATGTGGATTGTAAGAGTTCTGCAGGTAAACCAGGTGAGTTTTTATATAATTTACAAACCAGACAGTTCCAAAAGAGCTGTCTCGGCAGTATCTCAGGAATTCTAGATTGAGAAGTTTGGTACAACCAGTTACAATTGACTGCCCCTGTGCTTAGATTGAATACAACAATGTAATAACCTCTGGAACTCATGAAATGTAATGCACCTTTCCCTCTCATTGTGGCAGTTTTTAACCTACTGACACACTAATTTGTTTGACTGAACCTGGATAGGTCCTGTAGCCCAAGTGGCAAGCCAGACTACCTACTTGAAACAATGACTATCCAATATGTTTAAGTTGGTTCTGGAACTTGTGATATTGCATCAGGAACCACATTATCAGAACCCTTCAAACAGATCACCTGAAAATGAAATTGTTGGAGTTAAATAACCCAACCAAGATAATTTGTTTGGGCTGTTTAATTCACAGGTCAGACCACAGTGGTCAGTGTACACTTCAAACAGAGCCCATTACAGGTAGTGTCACCATTTCTGCACTGTTCGCACAACTGTCATTCATTTCTGTTGTTGAGTAGTTGTATTCAGGCCATTAGAGAGACCTTGAGACATAAGCAATGACGCATTGTTTTCCATCCTTTTCCATCCTCGAGTCCATGACCACTGGCATTTGGAAGGAGAGCAGTGAGTCAGGCTGTGCCAAGACAGGTGGATCCTGTAGAGCAGGAGTAAGTAACATTGGTTCTCACCGCTCTCATGGTCCACTGGCTGCAGGGTTTTTGTTTAACCCAATTTGCTTATAATTAGACACTAATCCTTGCCAATAACAGGTCTGATTTAATTTCATGGCTTGTAGGAATGCTCCAGTCAGTTGGCTGCCAATTGGAATTAGTCGATTTTCATAAAAAAAAGACTCAGTAGGTGATAGATAAAATGACTGATCACCAAAACCTCTGATTTTCTAAGCTTTATGGAAATTAATTGTAGTGCTCCTTTACACAAGGTAATATGGTGGTTTAGCCAGTGCATGTACTTTTTTTTTTTTTCTTCCTTTTGCCACAACCTTCCTGCAGTGTAAACAAAAAGCAGCGAATAGAGGCTTGTTTTATCAGTGAATGAGAGGGGATTTGTATCTTAGCCTATGCTTTAAAGAAAGTGGAGTAATAAACTTGAAAAAGTAATTGGTGAAATTATCCTGTGTAAACAGACAAATAAATTAAAATGAACACCACTTAAGTTTGGACAGTGAGCTTGTTTAACACTAGAATCCCTGAAGCCTATGAAAAAAGTTGTAATGCCGGGCCACCTTAAATTCCTTCGCACTTCTCATCACCGTCTTTGTTTTGCAAATGTGTCAATCAGCAGAAGCAGCAAGCAGCCTGTTCTCCCAGCTCGTCTCTTTATGTGGGTAGGAGGTGCCTTAAATTGTATAGGGTAAATAATGTTATTTGAAATACATACCTTTCATGCGTGTTCTGTGTCTTCAATGATCTGGGTAAATGTAGGATGGCAAGAAATGTTGAACACATTTAATAAAAAAAAAAACTTTTTTCATGTTATACTACTAATGACAAAATGTTGACATGGACATAAAACTAAAACAGAAACTTTTTTCATCTAGTAATAATTGGCAAAATGCTGATGTGAAGTGTATAATGTGTGAAGACTGAAGTCTAAACATCAAATAAACACGTTTTCAAAAAAAGTATAACAAAACAAGTGTGCTTTTATTCAAGAATATAATAAAAGAAATAATATTATTCAATTATTCAATTTACATGTTGCTGGCAATGAGTAAAATCCCATGCCCAAATACCAATCAACAGAAAGTAGAAATGTTTGCTTTGCTCTTGCAGAGGTAAGAACTGATGCCTTGTAAGCAAAAGGTTGTGGGTTCAAGCCTGGAGTTTCCTTGTTTTGAGTAGTGAGCTGCTATTATTATTATTATTATTACTGTTGTTATTATTACTACTACTACCATAATAAAAACATACATTTGATTTGAGTCTGCAACACCCATGGTAAGTTTTTCCTACCAGTAGAAGATATCGCTGAAGGGATATAAGCAGACACACAAACGCTGGTGAATTATGTCGTCTTGGTATCTTCTTGTCACTTGAATTTTTTGTAATTCAGTTTTATTCTTGAATAAAAGCTCACTTGTTTTGATATATTTTTACGAAAGTGTTTTTTATATTCAATTAGCCGCTTGAATGACATCAAGTGCGTCTCTGGCTCTCTCAAGCATGCATGCAGACATGAAAAGGTCACTGTTTGAAAATGTTTTGTCATTTGAACTCGTTTTTTTATTTTTTCTGATCTTGCCCAATCTTCATATTATTGTGCATTGTACTGAGAATGCAGACAGACAAACTTCTTCTTTTTGGGTGCCTACACCGTCAGCATGGCCCTGTCATATCTAAACATTAGCTTGGAGAATGGCTTGTGTACTGAAGTGACTTTAACTGCAGGTGGAAGGTCTGTAAAGTGACGTGAAGAAGTTCTCTATTCTTACAATTCTACCTTTGTCCAAAAACGGCTCCATAAGCTTTTTGACCAGAGTCTAGGAAAGTCTTTCACCCGTGGGATGACTGGGATGTTTTCCTAAAGAAGGAGTGGCATTGCACATGTGCTTTGTCTCCAAATCTGCTGCAATCCAAAACGTTGTATATTTGTCAGGCTTGGTTGAGATGTAGTGCAGCAAGAAAGGACAACAGACCTTGGTTGGAAACAGTTTCTCATCAACAGTAACAATTTTGCCCTGGGCTGTAACTCAAAACACAGTTCTCAACTTCTCAACAAATGTTGCCAGATGTCAGAGACTACAGCAAATCTGTCATTTTTCACACTTTCTGTATGGGTGTCATTGTTGTCAAATCGCAAATGCCGCAAAATAGTTGATAGCAGTCACAGGGCATCGTATCATTGATTGCCAGTACAACAAATAGTTCTGAGTTGGCATCAACTACAGCACCAACTGTGATCATCGCTGCTCTTGTGAAAAGAATGGAGATAAACGCCATCAACTCAAGAGAGGGAGAGACAAGTTTGCTGTACCATGTGAATGTGACTGATGGAATAAAACTGATTTAAACGCCGCTAACTTATACAAGTAGCAAAAATGTACCATGGGTGTTACAGACTCAAATTTATGTTTTTATTATAGTAATAATAGCAGCTCATTACTCAAAACGAGGAGAGCCCAGGCTCGAACCCGCAACCTTTGGCTTACATGGCAGGAGCTCTTACGTCTATACCAGCCCAGCAGACATAATCAACTTTCTGTCAATTGCTATTCGAGCTTTGGTCTTTATTCATTGAAAGCAACATGTAAATATAATAATTTCTTTTTCTTTTTTTTATTTGATGTTTGGACTTCAATCTTCACACATTATACACTTCATATCAGCTTTTTGCCAATTATTAGTAGAACATGAAAAAGTTTCTGGTTCAGTTATGCATTCAACATTTCTTGCCTCGCATTTCCTGTCATCCTACATTTACCCAGATCGTTGTGGAAACGGAAAACTTAACTTTTTTTAAGACCTGTTCCAATTTCGCACGCTAAAAAGTGAAATAATATGACAGCTTGTAATTATGAGAAGCATTTTATTTTCTTTTATCCCATATATATTATGGATAAATATTTCTGTACATGTTTTATTAGTTAGTGTATTTTAAGGAAAGTTTATTTATTTTAGTGTTGTCACTGAACAATAAGCCTACAGAATTTAATCTAGTTAATAAAAATAAACAGTTAACACCCATGGTCTATAGTTCAAAGCACACTTTAATATAAAACATAAGGCTTCTGTGCATCTGGTTATGCAAGAGCTTAGTGTAATAATTTTTTAAAGAGATAAAAAATAATTGAAATTGGTATTGGAATCAGCTGATCAAGTAACATGAAAATCGGTGAGTGATTTTGGTCTTAAAAACCTGATTGGAGCATCTCTAATAGTTTGTGACTTTTAATCTTGCCTTTCCATGGATATCGTCCAAGTCCTTTAAAATTTTATTTTCAGTTTCCTTCTAAATATTTTATTAGATTAAATTAGATTAAGTAAACTTTATTAATCCCAAAGGGAATTTTAGATGCATACAGCAGTTGATAAGAAGCCAAAAAAAGTGTGGCTGGTTAAGATTAAAATGCAATACAATTTATTTTTGTATAGCCCAAAATCACGCAATAAGTTCCACAATGGGCTTTAACTTTTGAATGCCCCCCAGCCTTGAGACTTTAAGAATACAAGGAAAAACTCCCAAAAAAATCTTTGTAGGGGAATAAATGGAATAAACCTTGAAAGGCAGTTCAAAGAGAGACCTGTTTCCAGGTAGGCTGGGCATGCAGTGAAAAAGGGGGTCAATACAATATAATACAATACACAGAACAGAACACAAGTAATCCTCAATACAATATAATAGTGCAATAGAAGTATTACAAGTACAGAGCAGAATTCAACAAAAGATGAAATCACATAATATGATTTGGATTTGTTCAGTGTCCTGGAGAACTTTAGCTGCCTCCCCCTATTGGCCATTCCACAGCTGAGACCGTGCTGGGCCAGCCAATCCAATGAAAGAACCAAACCCCCCAACGATTCTGGTGATCCTGCATCAGAGATGACTTTATCTTAGGCAGGCAAAAAAAACTTGGCAGTAGAGTAGTGGCATCAAGTGCCACATTTGAGTACTGAGAAGAGAAACAGAATTAGGTGAGGGTTAGTAACAGATTACAACATTCATATTACTTATGTTTTAGTGCTAATGACTAACAACAGAGTTGCAGTAAGCACAGTTAATCAGCAGCTTTAGTCAGAATATTCTAAACTGAAGTAGTGAGTATTCAGCTGGAATTCGAAAGCTGAGACCAAAGGGGCATCTCTTATAGTAGCAGGCAGACCATTCCACTGTTTAGGGGCCCTGTAACTAAAAGCACAACCTCCCACTTTTATTTTATTAATCCTTGGAATCATAAGCAGACTGGCATCTTGAGATCTTAATGTACGTTCTGGTTTGCAAGTCATGATAAGTTCAGACAAGTAAGCCGGACTGTGGCCATTTAATAAGGCTTTATATATTAAAAGGAGGATTTTGAAATCTGCTGCCCTAAACTTTGCTCTGGAGCCAGTGTAAGGATGTAAGAACTGGAGTTATGTGTTCATATTTTCTTGTTCTTGTAATTATTCTTGCAGCAGCATTTTTGGATTAACTGGGAGCTGTATAAAGAACAGTTTGAACATCCAGTAAACACAGAAATGCAGTAGTCAATCCTACTAGAAGTAAATGCATGAATTAATTTCTCAGAATCCCACTTGTTTAGAAAACACCTTAATTTCCCAACATTTTTAAGATGAAAGAAACGTGATTTAGACAACATCGTAATGTGTGCTTTAAATGACATGCTAGAATCAAAGATAACTCCTAGATTGTTGGCTGATTCAATAAAATTGAGTTAAATTATGACAAAATATTGTTGCGATCAGCATCATTCCTTCCAATAATTAACATTTTTGTTTTATTGGTGTTTAAAGATAAGTAGTTCTCATCCATCCATTCCTTTAATTCACTAACACGACTAATTAAAGCTAACATTGGAGAAACTTCATTTGGTCTAAAAGAAAGGTATAACTGAGTATCATCTTGCGTATGAGTGAACATTGACATTATGTTTTCTAATGATAGATCCCAGTGGAGGCATGTAATGTGAAAATAGTAAAGGTCCCAGTACTTAGCCTTATATCAGTTCTGTGTATAAAGGTGGAGTACTGTCGGTACATTTCTGTACGTATTAGAATCTATACTAATAAAAGGCAAAGCCCTCACTCACTCACTCACTCACTCACTCACTCATCACTAATTCTCCAACTTCCCGTGTGGGTGGAAGGCTGAAATTTGGCAGGTTGATTCCTTACAGCTTCCTTACAAAAGTTGGGCAGGTTTTATATCGAAATTCTACGCGGGGGACAGTCTAGAGCATGCTGGGAGAGAGAAGCGCTGGCTAGGAAGATCACTGATTATCGGCAGCGTTTGAAGCAGATGGCAGCTCTTTAGCGAACATTCTAAACAATTAAGACACATTTACGCCAAATTTATTTACTGACAACGCAATTAATCCGGTAAGTATAACTCGCTCAACCTGGAGGTAAGTGAAGAAAATTTGGAAAGTTTACAAAATTATATTGATCAAGTTTTTGAGTCTGTTGTCATGGGGCCTAAGAAAGCAGCAGCTATCACGGAAACACCTGCTACCAAGAGAAGCCGTCCTCAAGATTCCCCCGAGGCGACCTCATCTCCCGCAAGGATATATTAGAATTATTAGATTCTATAGATAAAAGGCTTTTGGGATTTGAGGGACGACTCCACCTGCTCGAAATTCTACACCAGGAGTTCCAGAACCTCCGACAATCTCTGGAATTCAGCCAGGATCAGGTGGAGCGCTTGCTGCTGAAAACGCGTCTCTGCGGGAGACTGTGTCTTCCCTGACAGAGGGATGGACACGGATCTCCCAAGACAACAAGACCCTGAAGGAGACGGTTTTGGATCTTCAGGCCCGCAGCATGAGAGACAATCTGGTGTTCGAGCCTGCGGAGCAGACGGAAGGACAACCGGAGGATTGCGAACAAACAATCAAGTATTTTCTCCAGACCCACATGAAGATACCGAAGAAACGGTAAAAAACATCACCTTTCACCGGGTACATCGCCTTGGAGCCAAGAGAGCAGACAGCAGAAGACCTCGTCCCATCGTGGCTAAATTTGAGCATTTTAAACAGAAGGATTTTGTTAAGAGCCACGGAAAGAGCTCAAAGGGAAAAATTTTAGCGTGAATGATCAATTTCCTAAAGAAATTTTGGATCGCAGAGTTCTGTTCCCAATACGTAAAAATTCATCCAAGAAGGGAGCCGCTGTCATTTCTGTGGACAAGCTCTACATCAACAACAGGCTGTACAAGGAGCGAGGAGTGACAGACTGGCTTTATTAGCCCAACATCAGGTCACAAGTTTATTTTCTTATCGGGATTCACTGGGTATGAGCATGTCAGGATATAAAAAAAAGCTGCTATATCCGTGTTTAGATGATGGGATCACCTGTTCTCTCGCCACCCCACACCTCTAACACCTTTTCTTTTTACTTTTTTTCTTTTCTTAACCTTATCACTCTTTCCTTTCCTTCTTTTACCTGCTTCTGGAACTTTACATCCGCATGACACAATCACACAACTTTCCTACACTCGTCCAGCACACACACAACGCATACAAACACTAGATTATAATTATTACATTTTATCATACAACCACAAACACTTTTGGTTCTGTCTGATTATTATTATTATTATTATTATTATTATTGTCTGATTATTATCAGCTTTAGTATTATTATCAGCATTATTATTATTATTATTTATTTTCAGCATTCATATTATTATTATCATCAGCATTAATAATATTATTATTGTTATTAGCATTATTATGCATATATTTTTTATTTACTTATTTATTGCTTTATTTTTATTTATATATATATATATATTTATTTTTTATTTTTTTTAATTTTTTTTTTCTTCAGATTAAATTATACATTTATTTACTTAACTAACTCACCTGAAGGCACCATACATTAGCTAATCACACACACAACTATGGGTACACTAAGGTTTGTCAGTTGGAATGTTCATGGAACTGGCTCTAGAGAGAAGAGATTAAAGATTTTTGATCAGCTTAAAAGACTGCAGGCAGATGTTGTCTTATTACAAGAGACTCATAGGTCTGCCACAGTTGCAGATGAACTTAAAACATCTGAGTTTCCCACACTGTTCTCTGCCGCCTATAACTCTAGACAAAGAGGTGTAGCTATTTTAATACACAAAAATACAAATTTCAAAGTATTGGACACAGTCTCAGATCCAGATGGTAGATTTATAATACTAAAACTATCTATACAAAATCAAAGCTTATGTATTGTTAGCATATACTGTCCAAACATAGATGACCCGCATTCTTTCATAATTTTTCTCTGTACTCTCCGAACACTTGGACTGTCCACTTATACTTGCGGAGATTTTAATTTTGGATGGATCATTCTTCAGACAGGCTCAGTACAGCTGGGACTCAGCGCAGTTGGCATTCCACTAATATAGTCAAACAGTATATGAGTGATTATGGGCTTTGTGATGCATGGCGATCTTTTTCTCCCAGCCGTAGAGAGTATACTTTTTTCTCACATGTTCATCACTCTCACTCACGTTTGGACTATTTTCTAGTCAGCAGCTCATTATTGGCTGACATTTCAGACACTGAGATACACCCTATAGTTGTCAGCGATCATGCTCCAGTTTCTTTAACTCTGTTAAATAAGAAAACAATCCCATCAGGTAAAACTGGAGGTTTAATACGTCACTGCTTAAAGATGAAGGTTTTGTGGAATATTATAAAAAAGAGTGGGCTTTATATTTAGAACACAATGACATTCCTGGAACATCAGCATCTGTTCTCTGGGAGGCAGGGAAAGCAGTGATGAGAGGTAAAATAATTTCCTTCTCATCACATAAGAAAAAATAGAAAACAAACGTATTCAGGAATTAGAAGAAATCATTAAGTCTCTAGAGGCATCCCCAGAAGAAGAATTACAAAACAAATTGCGTAAAAGTAAACTAGAACTTAAAGGAATTATTGACAAAAACACAATTTTAGCACAAAGACTACGAATAGAAAACTTTGAACACGGTAATAAATCAGGCAAGTTTTAGCCAACCAGTTAAAAATAAACAAAGAGAAAACTGCCATATCTGCTGTTAAAGACTCAACTGGGAATATAGTATATGACCCTGAAAGAATAAACAACACTTTCAGAGATTTTTACAAAACCTTGTACTCACCACAGATTAACCCATCAGATAATGAGATCAATGAGTTTCTAGACAGGATAATACTTCCTAAATTATCAGATAGCCAAGCTACAGTCCTGGACTCGCCATTAACATCAGATGAGCTTCAGGAAGCTCTTAACTCCATGCCTAATAGGAAGGCTCCAGGTCCAGATGGGTTTCCAGCAGAGTTCTACAAAGAATTCTGGATCATTCTGGCGCCAACATTCTTCAGAATGATGTGTGAAATACAAGAAAATGGTAGACTACAGCCAAACATGAATTCAGCCAACATTAGTCTCCTGTTAAAACCAGGCAAAGATCCTATATTTCCTACCAGCTATGCCCAATTTCTCTTATTAATGTTGACCTGAAAATAATTTGTAAAGCCCTTGCAAAAAGATTAGAGAAGGTAACCCCTTTCATAATACATCCAGACCAAACTGGTTTCATTAAGGGGAGACATTCATCCACAAATTCACGTAGATTACTCAACTTAATAGACTTTTCTTATAGCAGAAACATGGAAACCAGTATATTATCTCTCGATGCAGAAAAGGCTTTTGATAGAGTTAACTGGAAGTTCTTATTTGCAACTTTACATAAATTTGGTTTTGGAAACTTCTTCATAAACTGGTTAAAAATTTTATACAGTTCACCAACAGCATGCGTCAGGACAAATGACCAAACATCAGATAGCTTCTGTCTTCAGAGGGGGACCAGGCAGGGATGCCCTCTCTCCCCCTCGCTATTTGCTATCTTTATTGAACCACTAGCAGCAGCAATCAGGCAAACTACAGTTATTAAAGGCATAAAGTGTAAGAACATAGAACATAAAATCAGTCTTTATGCAGATGACGTGTTACTTTATCTTCAGAATTCTCAATCCTCTCTCTCCCAGGCAATTGAACTAATAAACTCCTTTTCAAGAGTTTCAGATTATTCAATAAACTGGTTAAAATCCACAGTTCTTCCAATTAATTTCTCTTTTGTCAATTCCCTTAATACACAATTGGAATCAGGGAATATTACATACCTGGGCATTCATGTGTCTCCCAGGCTGGCAGATCTAACTAAACTAAACTACATCCCACTATTAAAGAAAGTGGAAGATGATCTTGCTAGATGGAAATCCTTACCGATATCACTTATGGGGAGGGTTGCCACAATTAAAATGATGGTTTTACCAAGAATCAATTACTTATTTTCTATGATCCCAAACAAGCCATCATCTGATTGGTTTAGATCCCTGGACTCCTCCATCACTAAATTCCTTTGGAAGGATAAACCTCCACGAATTAGCTTAAAAACACTACAGAAGACCAAAGATAGAGGAGGGTTGGATCTACCCAACTTCTATCATTATTTCTTAACCAACAGGCTCCAATATATACCAAGATGGTTGCAACATAACCCGCTGGATGAGTCCTGGTTAGATGTAGAACAGACACTTTGCAATACTATAGAGCTTTCGGACCTACCGTTTATTAGCTCAAAAATAAGAAAGCATGAAAGCTTTAAAAGTATTAATATCAGTACCTCACTGACAGCATGGTGGGAATATCTAAAAATGACGGAGTCTTCACTAATTCCATGCAGACACACACCCATCTGGAATAATCCTGACATATTGCAAAACAATAAAATGATGAACCTCCCATACTGGAAAAGTAAAGGAATTCTATACATGGAACACATAGTTGAAGGATTGGATTTCATTCCATTTAACAGAATAGTCTCCCAATTTGGGATAGACAAGAATAGATTTTAGAATATCTCCAAATTAAATCAGTAGTTAAAGAAAAATTTAAGCTTAAAGTAGAATTACAAACACCATCAAGGGTATTAGACTTCTGTAATCTCAAACACCCCAAATTACTGTCTAAAGTATATAAAACATTGACCAAAATAGATGATACAATAGCAATTCCTATAGGCAAATGGGAGGAGGATCTATTAGTTAGCTTTGATCAGACTTTCTGGTCCCAAACCTGTTTAAAAACTTTTAAAACGATCAGAAACCCCAATTTACAACTAATTCAATACAAAATTCTACACAGAGTACACTATACAGGTCATCGGATGTTCAGGATGGGATTTGTGCCATCTGACACCTGCACACACTGCACAGACAACATTCCTGACAGTTATATCCACGCACTGTGGTCATGTCCACCTGTTCAGGATTCTGGTATAGAGTATGTGAAGACCTGTCAAAGTGTCTGAAATGTGATATCCCAACTTCCCCCTCATTTTGCTTGCTGGGGAACCTAGAGGATGTCCCGATTGAAACAAATTTGGTTCACGTGGTTCTCACTGCCATATGCATCGCTAAGAAAACTATCCTCATAAACTGGAAAAACAAAGATAATCTTTGCATTAACCAGTATAGAAATCTTTTATTGGATCATATTACACTTGAGACAGCCTCTGCCTCCACTTCAAATCAATCTCTCTGGGCTCCTTTGATCGGTTCCATCACATAGCGATGATGGAGGGTCATTGATATGGTCCTGCGGGATGCTGTGGTTGATGTGGTGGAGAGTCTGAGCTTGGAGTATCTGGAGGATCCCTGGGGTGGGTTCACTAGGGGGTCTTGGGCTGGGGGGCTGCTGCCCGACTCTGGTGGTGCTTGGGTTACCTCGGGGTGGGCTTCTGGTGGTTGTGTGTAGGGCCTTAGGGGGTCTTGGCGGTGGCTGCGGTCGCTGCCTAGTGGCGCAATGCCCCTGGGTTGGTCTGGGTGTGGGCCTGGTGGCTTAGGGTTTGGGGCGGCCGTCCCGGATGGGGATATGGGTGGGGCCTTGGGGATTGGGTCCTGGCATGTACGCTGCGGGAAGAGGGCGAACGCGGCAGTTCCACCATGGGGAGGGATGTCCGGGAGGGAGGATCCAGCTTTATCCTGGGTGTCTTATGTCTTACTTAATCTGAATGTTGAGTAAATGTGGGGATGGGAGTAAATATTCTGCTGGGGTGGTGTGGGTTGGTGGCCTCAGACTCCGTGGGGCTCTGTGATGCTGCTGCTTCGGGCCATGGCTAGATAGGCTGGGGCCTCCGTGCCCGGGTGGATTTTGGGAACGGAGGTGCCTATTGGGGCCAGTAGGGGAGCTGGCTCCCTGGAGGCTCAGGCCCCTCAGCCGTTCCTCCCCATCCTCAGACATTTCCCTCCTCCTGCTCCTTCACATCATCACACAAACATGCACATAGGGCCTTGGGGTGTGGGTAAGTCAGGGGTGCGGTATGGATCCCGTTTCCGCAGTCCTGTGGCAGCCTACACCCCAATTTTATTTGCACATTAAACACTTCCACAAAAAACATTCCACACAAATGCACACTTAGGGCCTTGGGAGTGGGCACACTCAACGGCATCCGGTGGGGGGAAATTTCAGCCTCACTCCGAGTGCGGTGTCCACTTCCAATTTTAAACTGCACCTAGTCACGGAGAGTTTTGGGGGAGGTGGGGCTGTGTGTTGGCATCAGCTGGTGTAGGCCACATGGTGCCGGCACTGCCTCGCCCCCAACCACAAAATGCACCTTATCAGCACACACCAACACTACATTAGAGCAGGCGGAGGGAGACTAGAGGTCTTATTACACCTCTGTTCTCAGTTAGCTGACCGGGGCTGGAGGCTAGGAGTGGGAGCTGGCCGTCTGCCTGTGGTCTGGAGTGGTGGGTTGCTTTGCTCTACGTTGGATGGGGGTGCCTGCTCACTATTACCCCTGCGGAACGGGGCTAACTCTGACGTCCAGGAATGGCTGTACCTCAGGTGCGGCAGCACCGGGACCAGAGTTAGGTAGGGTGTGTGGGGAGTGTGAATGGGTGTCTGGCGTACATCCTTGTAAGTCTTGGGTTGTATGTGTATGTGAGAGCATGAGGGAGGGAGTGTATGACTGTGTTTGTGTGTGACTGTATATGTCAGGTGGGGTTTTGGACTCCTCCCTCTCCTGGGACATCTGGCAATACTACAACATCTTTGCCTACCCTCCCCTGCCTTAAGCATCTGTCTGGTCGCTCCCGGTGGCTGCCTGGTGGGATCTGGTTCCCTGGGCTCTGTTGGATCCTCGGCGGGTGGGTGCCCTCGGGTCCCGGGCTGCTGGGTTCCGGGCCCGGCCGACTCGGGGAGCGGCTGCGGGCGGGCCTGAGGGCTTGCCGTTGATATCTCCCGGGACTCTGCCGGCTGCTGGTTGTGACCCCCGGGGTGATCCTCTGCGCCTCTCGGGTGGGGGTTGGGGCTTGGGGCTTCTCTGGTGACGGCCTCCCTGGGGTCTCCGCGCTCTGGGGTGACCTCTGGATCTCTGGGCTTGGAACTTCCTCCATCTTCCGCACGTTTTGGGGGCAGGTCTGTGGCCCTTCACACTCACTATTGGATGCTCCTATAGAGAAACCTTACACATACAAGCGCGTACACACACAGGTGCTCACATGGTGATTTCATAAGTATGACTTGGACATCTTCAGCACATGATCTAAGGTTGTGGTGGCCTTAAATGCCTCAGTAATAATTACTGTATGATTGTCAGCAAACATTTTACTATATATCTTCATGTAGCTGATGCAGCAATGTTTTTGTCTTGTGGTTTGTTTGTTTCCCCCTCTCTTTCTGCAGGTCTAGAAGCGGATTCTGGTTCATTTATTGTTTATTCTATACTGAAACCCCCTCCCCTTTACCTCCATCTCTTCCTTCTCTCTCTTCTTTTTCTTTCACTTTTGTCTCCGTGTCCGGTTCGAATCTTAAAACATCTAAAATATTTTTTAATAAAGTTTTGGTATCAGGCGCGTCAGCAGAAGCTGTAGCGCTCCACCTGAGAGAAAAACTGTAAGGCTAGTCGCCAGCATTCAGACATCAATTCTGATTGCTTCACAGCCGAACAGGACACGGTAAAAAAAAAAAAGAAATTCTACACGTAATGGTCATAACTGGAAGCAGTTTTCTCCATTTACTGTAATGGAGATGAGCTTCAACGCCGTGGGGAGTTTCGTGTGACATCATCACGCCTCCCGCGTAATCACGCAGTACATAGAAAACCAGGAAGACCTCAAAAAGCGCTCAAGAAAACATGCATTATATAATTGAGAAGGCAGCTAAACAATAAGAAGCGAGTTCTGCTACTCGGAAACAAAGCACGATGTAAACCTACACTTTAAATTAAGTTCATAGACAGGCTGCCGCTGGCGGTTGTAATTTAGTGCCTGCCCATAGAAGGCCGTCCGTCAGCGGCAATCCAATAGCAAACTGCCACGGGTAAATATTCACGGGTGATGGACTGTGCTTATGGAGAGGAAGATGAGATGGTCAGGGTGGTGTTTGACACAAACTCAGCGAAACTGCGAGAGAAAGTTTTAAGTGCCAGGACTAAGGTAACATTAAATAAAGCGATGGACATAGCACGAGATGGCACCAGCACAGCTGGGAACCTTCGATGCAAGTACACCGAGTGGCTCACGTGAACTGGCGCGGTGCACAGATAAAAGCAACAGTTCCAAAAGCGCTGAACAAAACCGAATTACACAATTGAAAAGGCAGCAAAAATATGAAGCGCCTGATAAGCATATTCATAAATGCAGCTACTGTGGAAACAAAGCACACGGTGGAAAAAGTCAATGTCCCGCTAAAGGAAGACAGTGTAAAAAACCCGTGCATGCAGTGTGTCAGGTCTCAGATAAAGAAGAAGACGAAGCTGTTTATTGATGCAGTAAGAAACGAATCGATGAATGAAACCTGTTATCTTTACAACGATTGACAAACACGGAATGTAACTTGAACACAACACATCGCATAAATACGACCCTGATTGAAACAAATAATGATAATCAAATCCTTGATGACA
>NW_024380578.1:17500-50000 GCF_016835505.1 Polypterus senegalus | reverse complement strand
TCCGTGCAATGCGTGATGTGAAACCATGACAGCATAGTATTCTACCGACAGTGACCTTTGAAACTTTGGTCCCAGCTCTCTTCATGTCATTGACCAGCTCCTCCCGTGTAGTTCTGGGCTGATTCCTCACCTTTCTTATCATCTGTGATATCCCACGAGGTGAGATCTTGCATGGAGCCCCAGTCCAAGGGAGACTGACAGTTATCTTTAGCCTCTTCCATTTTCTAACAATTGCTCCAACAGTTGATCTATTTTCACCAAGCTGCTTGGCAATTGCCCTGTAACCCTTTACAGCCTTGTGGAGGTCCACAATTTTGTCTCTGGTGTCTTTTGACAGCTCTGTGGTCTTGCCCATGGTAGTAGTTGGAGTCTGACTGACTGTGGGGTGGACAGGTGTCTTTAAAGAGCTCAGACAGGTGCTACTAATTAAGATTACTAAGTGGAGTAGAGGTGGACTTCTTAAAGGCAGAGTAACAGGTCTTTGAGAGCTGTGCAGCAGTGGAATACAAATAAAATCTGTACAAATCATACAGTGTGATTTCCTGAATTTTTTTTTTTTGCATTCTCTGTCTCACAGTGGGAATGCACCTATAATGTGAATTGCAGACCCCTCCATGATTTCTAAATGGGAGAACTTAAGTTCCTCACTGTACCTGAATAGAATGTTAAGGCTGGGTTTATACTTAACGTGATGTGATGTGTGCACCTGCAGATGCTATTGCTTTACAAGCATTATACTATTTATACTTGTGCGTATACTTTATGTAAATCTGCCAGATTCCACCAGGTGGCAGTGTGAGATATCATAATGGTAAGAAAAAATTCGAATTCGCTGTGTTGTGAATTGCCTGAAACATCTATTAAATTCCGAGGACACCTTGCTACAATATCTCTGAAAAGGATGGATGTTTAATTATTACATCCATCAATCCAGGGATGCGACCATTCCAGCAAGCATTGGGTGCGAGGCAGAAACAATCAATGAATGGGGCATCAACTCATCGCAAGGTGAATACAGGTACACATACATTAGTGTCATTTTAGCATCACCAAATCCCCAAACCTTCATGTCTTTGGAAGGAAACCAGAGCAATCTGTGCAAACCCAGCAGGAAAACATGCAAACTCCAGGCAGGGAACACCAGGGACGTGACTATATATATATACTAGCAGAATACCCACGCCGCATGCGGAGAAGTAGTGTGTTAAAGAAGGTACGAAAAGAAAAGGAAAAATTTTAAAAATAACGTAACATGGTTGTTAATGTAATTGTTTTGTCATTGATATGAGTGTTGTTCTGATTATCTATCTATCTATCTAGCTATCTATCTATCTATATATATATATATATATATATATATATATATATATATATATATATATATATATGTTGTTCTCGTATCTATATACAGTGGTGTGAAAAACTATTTGCCCCCTTCCTGATTTCTTATTCTTTTGCATGTTTGTCACACAAAATGTTTCTGATCATCAAACACATTTAACCATTAGTCAAATATAACACAAGTAAACACAAAATGCAGTCTTTAAATGATGGTTTTATTATTTAGGGAGAAAAAATCCAAACCTACATGGCGCTGTGTGAAAAAGTAATTGCCCCCTTGTTAAAAAATAACCTAACTATGATGTATCACACCGGAGTTCAATTTCCGTAGCCACCCCCAGGCCTGATTACTGCCACACCTGTTTCAATCAAGAAATCACTTCAATAGGAGCTGCCTGACACAGAGAAGTAGACCAAAAGCACCTCAAAAGCTAGACATCATGCCAAGATCCAAAGAAATTCAGGAACAAATGAGAACAGAAGTAATTGAGATCTATCTGTCTGGTAAAAGTTATAAAGCCATTTCTAAAGCTTTGGGACTCCAGCGAACCACAATGAGAGCCATTATCCACAAATGGCAAAAACATGGAACAGTGGTGAACCTTCCCAGGAGTGGCCGGCCGACCAAAATTACCCCAAGAGCGCAGAGACAACCCATCCGAGAGGTCACAAAAGACCCCAGGATAGCGTCTAAAGAACTGCAGGCCTCACTTGCCTCAATTAAGGTCAGTGTTCACGACTCCACCTTAAGAAAGAGACTGGGCAAAACGGCCTGCATGGCAGATTTCAAAGGCGCAAACCACTGTTAAGCAAAAAGAACATTAGGGCTCGTCTCAATTTTGCTAAGAAACATCTCAATGATTGCCAAGACTTTGGGAAAATACCTTGTGGACTGATGAGACAAAAGTTGAACTTTTTGGAAGGCAAATGTTCCGTTACATCTGGCGTAAAAGGAGCACAGCATTTCAGACAAAGAACATCATACCAACAGTAAAATATGGTGGTGGTAGTGTGATGGTCTGGGGTTGTTTTGCTGCTTCAGGACCTGGAAGGCTTGCTGTGATAGATGGAACCATGAATTCTACTGTCTACCAAAAATCCTGAAGGAGAATGTCCGGCCATCTGTTCGTCAACTCATGCTGAAGCGATCTTGGGTGCTGCAACAGGACAATGACCCAAAACACACCAGCAAATCCACCTCTGAATGGTTGAAGAAAAACAAAATGAAGACTTTGGAGTGGCCTAGTCAAAGTCCTGACCTGAATTCAATTGAGATGCTATGGCATGACCTTAAAAAGGCGGTTCATGCTAGAAAACCCACAAATAAAGCTGAATTACAACAATTCTGCAAAGATGAGTGGGCCAAATTTCCTCCAGAGCTGTAAAGACTCATTGCAAGTTATCGCAAACGCTTGATTGCAGTTATTGCTGCTAAGGGTGGCCCAACCAGTTATTAGGTTCAGGGGGCAATTACTTTTTCACACAGGGCCATGTAGGTTTGGATTTTTTTTCTCCCTAAATAATAAAACCCATCATTTAAAAACTGCATTTTGTGTTTACTTGTGTTATATTTGACTAATGGTTAAATGTGTTTGATGATCAGAAACATTTTGTGTGACAAACATGCAAAAGAATAAGAAATCAGGAAGGGGCAAATAGTTTTCACACCACTGTATATATATATATGTTGTTCTCCTATCTATCTATCTATCTATCTATCTATCTATCTATCTATCTATCTATCTATCTATCTATCTATCTATCTATATATATATATATATATATATATATATATATATATATATATATATATATATATACTAGCAAAATACCAGCTTATGAGGAGAAGTAGTGTGTTAAAGAAGCAATGAAAAGAAAAGGAAACATTTTGAAAATAACGTAACATGATTGTCAATGTTATTGTTTTGTCACTGTTGTGAGTGATGAGTGTTGTTGTTATATATATATATATATATATATATATATATATATATATTTATTTACACACACAAACATATATATATACATATCTATACATATACACATACATATACATACACACATACATACACACACATATATACACACAAATACATATATATATATATATACATACACATATACATACATACACACACATATATAAACACAAATACATATATATATATACATACACACACACATATATATACATATACATACATATCTACATATATATACACACAGCTATTTCGTTTCAGTGCAATACGCTGTTTGCTAAAACGGATGACACCCGCTCTTACGTGCAAGTCTGCGTGGATATTATGAACTATCGTATTTGTTCAAGTTCTATTTAAATTTTAAATAGAAGGAATTTTTATTTAGTCGACAGAAATATCTTTGGTAGGAATGGTAAAACAGACAGGAATATTATTCCTGAATAAATCAACTCAAACCTTAAACAACTTATAATATTTTGCTCTCCATAAAAATATATCCTGTCTAAATTATACAAGTTAGAAATAAAGTAAACATTAAAAGAACAAACATTCAAATTTCTTTACTCTTATGTAATTTTATATTTTATAAAAATAAACTTAGATTTTAAATATCCCAAAAGATTTTGCTCTCCATAAAATATATCCTGTCAAAATTATACAAATTCAAATATGAACATGCTGCATAACAAAACCTAGAAATATAAATAAAATGTGTTCCTTTCAGCAATAACAAATCAAATCATTCAGTTGTCTTTGTTCATATGTCATTTTAGAGCTGGACGCCTGGCATCTTTTTTTGGCAACAGGTTCGTTTCTGTTTGGTGTGAGGTTCTGTGTTGTGGAGATTCTCAGGATGGATTGCAGGTGCTCATCAGTGAGGCAACTCCTGTGTGCTGTTTTGTTAGTCTTTATCACTGAGAAGAGCTTCTCACACAGATATGTGCTACCAAACATGCACAAGGTTCGAGCCGCATGTAGACGGACTTTTTTTGTTCTTCAAAGTCACCAAAGCGCCGTGCAAACTCAGTGCGCTCAGTTTATCAGCAAAGTGCGTATTTGGGAACACCGTAGTGATGACTTGGTTTAACATTACTTGGTAATAGGGAAAGTGGGGCAAGTGGTTGTGTCTCCCATAAAAGCAGCCTCAATTGAAATCACGGGTAAAAACGTCCGCTGAAGTGTCAGATTCTTATTTAATTCTTCTGCTTTCTGTATCTTCTGCATTGCATTCAGGTCTTTCAGGTTACCCTGATGTTTTGTTTTATAGTGCCGTCTTAGATTAAATTCTGTAATTACAGCCACATTAGCTCCACAAATGAGACACACGGGTTCAGTAAACATATACTCAGCCTCCCATCGGTTTTTAAAGGCTCTATTTTCAGAATCAACTTTTCTCTTCAGCATCGTGTGAGCTAGCTTCGCAATAACTTGCAGCATCTTAAGGTAGACTTGATTAATGCGGTAACTGTTCGGCAAGGCAGCTGAAGCGCTGCATTATGGGATCTGTAGTTTATTGTGTTACCAGCGCTTCATATACCCGGGCTTTAATAACAGTAATACAGTATATAAAATGATCTCGGGCGGATATAATTACATGCCGGGCGGATGTGGCCCGCCCCTTGAGTTTGACACATATGGACTAAATAGAACTTGAAAAGATATATTTTTCAAATGTGATCGCGCAATTCAGATAGAGTTGACGCGCACTACAGCCTGCATGCCTCAATGAGTCATCCTCCCCTCGCTCTTACTTTTTTACCGTTCATCTAATAAATACACTGAGTATGGCTTTACCTAAACAATCACTGATGGCGAATAAAGTATCCATTATTCGAGTATGTAGATCGGGTTATATATATATACATATATATATACCCGCGTATCGCAGCGAGAAGTAGTGTGTTAAAAAGCTAGAAAAGAAAAGGGAACATTTTAAAAATAGCGTAACATGACTGTCAATATACAGTATTTGTTTTGTGAGTGTTACTGAGTGTTGCTGTCATCAAGGATTTGATTATCATTATTTCTTTCAATCAGGTTCGTATTTGTAGGATGTGTTGTGTTCAAGTTACATTCCGTGTTTGTCAATCGTTGTAAAGATGACAGGTTTCATTCATCGATTCGTTTCTTACTGCATCAATAAACAGCTCGTCGTCTTCTTTATCTGAGACCTGACACACTGCATGCATGGGTTTTTACACTGTCTTCCTTTAGCGGGACATTGACTTTTTCCAACGTGTGCTTTGTTTCCGCAGTAGTTGGATTTATGAATATGCTTGTATGTATGAGTCGCTTCATATTTTTGCTGCCTTTTCAATTGTGTAATTGGTTTTGTTCAGCTCTTTGGAACTGTTGCCTTTTATCTGTGCACTGCGTCAGTTCACGTGAGCCACTCGGTGTACATGCATCGAAGGTTCCCAGCTGTGCTGGTGCCATCTCGTGCTATGTCCATAGCTGTATTTAATGTTACCTTAGTCCTGGCACTTAAAACTTTCTCTCGCGTTTAAGCTGAGTTTGTGTCAAACACCACCCTGACCATCTCATCTTCCTCTCCATAAGCACAGTCCTTCACCCGTGAATATTTACCCGTGGCAGTTTGCTATTGGATTGCCGCTGACGGACGGCCTTATATGGGCAGGCACTAAATTACAAGCGCCAGCGTAGCCTGTCTATGAACTTAATTTAAAGTGTAGGTTTACATCGTGCTTTGTTTCCGAAGTAGCAGAACTCATGAATATGGTTGTATATGTCACTGCTTCGCTTCTTATTGTTTAGCTGCCTTCTCAATTATATAATGCATGTTTTCTTCAGCGCTTTTTGAGGTCTTCCTGGTTTTCTATGTACTGCGTGATTACGTGGGAGGCGTGATGATGTCACACGAAACTCCGCCCACGGCGTTGAAGCTCATCTCCATTACAGTAAATGGAGAAAACTGCTTCCAGTTATGACCATTACGTAGAATTTCGATATAAAACCTGCCCAACTTTTGTAAGGAAGCTGTAAGGAATGAACCTGCCAAATTTCAGCCTTCCACCCACACGGGAAGTTGGAGAATTAGTGATGAGTGAGTGAGTGAGGGCTTTGCCTTTTATTAGTATAGAAGATATATATCTATCTATATATATATATATCTATATATATATATCTATCTATCTATATATCTATATATATATCTATATATCTATATATATATCTATATATCTATATATCTATATCTATATCTATATATCTATATATACCCGCGCTTGGCAGCGGAGAAGTAGTGTGTTAAAGAAGGAAAGAGAAAGAAAAGGAAACATATTGAAAATAACGTAACATGATTGTCAATGTAATTGTTTTGTTACTGTTATGAGTGTCGCTGTGATATATATATATATAGCAAAATACCCGCGCTTTGCAGAGATGTCATGTGTTAAAGAAGTTATGAAAAAGAAAAGGAAACATTTTAAAAATAATGTAACATGATTGTCGAAGTAATTGTTTTGTGTATTTGGCAGCAGCGTCACAAAGTTGTTTTCGGTAGCTGCATCAGAAAATATACCACGACGTCTGACGCCTCCTTTTTACTGTTTTCTTACAGCTTGGATTGCTGCTGTCATATATATATATACACACATACATACATACATATATATACACATACATATCTTCATATCTATATACATATCTACATATAAACATATATATATACACACGTGGACAAAATTGTTGGTACTCTTCAGTCAATGAAAGAAAAACTCAAAATGGTCACAGAAATAACTTTAATCTGACAAAAGTAATAATAAATAAAAATTCTATGAAATTTAACCAATGAAAGTCAGACATTGATTTTCAACCATGCTTCAACAGAATTATTTAAAAATATAAACTCATGAAACAGGCCTGGACAAAAATGATGGTACCCCTAACTTAATATTTTGTTGCACAACCTTTTGAGGCAATCACTGCAATCAAACGATTCCTGTAACTGTCAATGAGACGTCTGCACTTCTCAGCAGGTATTTTGGCCCACTCCTCATGAGCAAACTGCTCCAGTTGTCTCAGGTTTGAAGGGTGCCTTTTCCAGACGGCATGTTTCAGCTCTTTCCAAAGATGCTCAATAGGATTGAGGTCAGGGCTCATAGAAGGCCACTTTAGAATAGTCCAATGTTTTCCTCTTAGCCATTCTTGGGTGTTTTAGCTGTGTGTTTTGGGTCATTGTCCTGTTGCAAGACCCATGACCTGCGACTGAGACCAAGCTTTCTGACACTGGCCAGCACATTTCTCTCTAGAATCCCTTGATAGTCTTGAGATTTCATTGTACCCTGCACAGATTCAAGACACCCTGTGCCAGATGCAGCAAAGCAGCCCCAGAACATAACAGAGCCTCCTCCATGTTTCACAGAAGGTACAGTGTTCTTTTCTTGATATGCTTCATTTTTCCGTTTGTGAACATAGAGCTGATGTGCCTTGGCAAAAAGTTCAATTTTTGTCTCATCTGTCCATAGGACATTCTCCCAGAATCTTTGTGACTTGTCCACATGTAGTTTGGCAAATTCCAGTCTGGCTTTTTTATGATTTGTTTTCAACAATGGTGTCCTCCTTGGTCGTCTCCCATGAAGTCCAGTTTGGCTCAAACAATGACGGATGGTGCGATCTGACACTGATGTTCCTTGAGCTTGAAGTTCACCTTGGATCTCTTTAGAAGTTTTTCTGGGCTCTTTTTTTACCATTCATTATTATCCGTCTCTTTGATTTGTCATCAATTTTCCTCCTGCGGCCACGTCCAGTGAGGTTGGCTACAGTCCCATGGATCTTAAATTTCTGAATAATATGTGCAACTGTAGTCACAGGAACATCAAGCTGCTTCGAGATGGTCTTATAGCCTTTACCTTTGACATGCTTGTCTATAATTTTCTTTCTAATCTCCTGAGACAACTCTTTCCTTCGCTTCCTCTGGTCCATGTTGAGTGTGGTACACACCATGTCACCAAACAACACAGTGACTACCTGGAGCCCTATATGTAGGTCCACTGACTGATTACAAGATTGTAGACACCTGTGATGCTAATTAGTGGACACACCTTGGATTAACATGTCCCTTTGGTCACATTATTTTCAGTGTTTTCTAGGGGTACCATCATTTTTGTCCAGGCCTGTTTCATTAGTGTATTTTTTTAAATAATTCTGTTGAAGTATTGTTGAAAAGCAATGTCTGACTTTTATTAGTTAAATTTCATAGAATTTTTATTTATTATTGCTTTTGTCAGATTAAAGTTATTTCTGTGACCATTTTGAGTTTTTCTTTCATTGACTGAAGGGTACCAACAATTTTGTCCACGTGTGTATATATATACATAACTATCTACATCATACATACACACAAACAAATTATATATATGTGTGTATGTATGTATGTGTGTGTGTGTGTATATATATACACATACATATACTTGTGTGTATGTTTGTATGTGTCTATATGTGTGTGTATAGGTTTTGTCACTGAGTGCAAGGGAAAAATAATAAATTATAGTCTATAAGTTATTAAACAGTAAAACATTAACGTTTTAATAAGTACAGGTACATTGAAATTACATTTTCTATGTGAACGTTCAAATTTGTGCCTCTGGTAATGTGCCTTACCGGCATTTAAAGAAAATTAGTTTTGTGTCCTCTGCAGTGTTAAGAGAGAAAGGCTTTGGTTTGGGATAAAAGGAAAAAAGGTGTAAAGAAAGGAAAGTTGCCTTTTCTTTTATATAGTATAGAGAGATGTGTTCGCTGGCGTTATGATCGCCTTTTGGGGACAGTCGGTGGGTCTTGTGTAGACTGGTGAGGCGCCCCGCCATTAATCGGCTGTGATGGCACTGTCAGTCCTCCACTCGTGTGCGTGTCTTCATAATCCGTGCTGAGGACCTCATAATTGTATACGTGCAAAAGAAAGTGTGAATCGCCTTAATATTATTTTACCGTGGTGTAGAAAGGGGGTCCCGTGTTTGCATTTGTCTGGGCTATAGCGCAGGGGGAGGATGAAAAAAATTAAAAGTGCTCACTTTGACTTAAGGCAGAAGCGCAGTCAGCGTCTCAAAGGCCGGTACAGCTATGCATACGCGCTGGCTGCTCGACTTTTGCTGGGCAGGAGACCCCAGTTTTGCAGACACGTTCATGATATCAAAAGTCTCAGTGCTCTTTGGAGGTCATTCATATATATATATATATATATATAGCAAAATCCCGCTACTGCGGAGAAGTAGTGTGTTAAAGAAGTAATGAAAAAGAAAAGGAAACATTTTAATAATAACGTAACATGATTGACATTGTCATGAGTGTTACAGTCATATATATGCCTGCCTAAATAAGTCACCCTCGCTTTGCTTTTACTTTTTTACCGTTCATTTAATCATGGCTAGTGGCGTAAAAATTATAAAATGGAAGGAGGATGGCTTTACCAAAACAATTATTGATGGCGAATCGATTATTCATAAAGCTTGAATTGGTGATCTGTTTTTCTGTGTTAACCTCATATTTTTTCATACTTCTTCTCAAACTAAGGTGGTGCGAGGGTAAAATGAATCGGGATGCGCTGATCAAGGTAATCAGTGTACCAGGAAATCATGCATTGACAAAAGCTCCCCTTTGCTTGTAATGCAAAGTGTGATTAAATGCATTATTTTTAACGCGTTATGGAGCACATGCATCAAAGCTTCTCAGCTGTGCTTGTGCTAAGAAAAGGAAAGATTTTAAAAATAACGTAACACGATTGTCAATGTAACCTTTTGTAAGTAGTGCCTGGAGGATTCGGTGTGGAGAAACTCTAGAGACAGCGTGTGCATTAACTTGTGGATTTTTCTGTGAGTATTTGGTGGCAGTCTGACGAAGTTGCTTCGGAAGATGGTGTTAGCCGTGAAGCTCAGCTCAGAGCGAAATGAGATGAATGGGAGGAGATGATGGCGTGACTCCCCACCCGCCTTAACTGTCAATCCCCACAAACACAGTCTCGGAATTTGCATAAGCACACCCCTTCACCTACAATTTTAACTTAGTTACAAAGTGATCAAAACTCTCGTTTATATCCTGCGTCCTCTCATTAAACTTGTATCCTGCATTACCTGTGGGCATGTGAAACGCCAGCGGTAGCCTGTCTGTGAACTTAATTTAAAGTTTAGGTTTACACCTTGCTTTCTTTCCGAGGTAGCAGCACTCATGAATATGGTAGTATATGTCACTTTCGCTTTCGCTTCTTATTGTTTCGCTGCCTTCTCAATTATATAATTCATGTTTTCTTAAGTGCTTTTTGGAGGTCTTCCTGGTTTTCCACGCACTGCGTTGACGGTCAGTTCACATGATTACGTGGGAGGCGTGATGATGTCACACGAAACTCCGCCGACCCACGTCTTTCCAGCTCAACTCCATTACAGTTAATGGAGAAAATACCTTCCAGTTATGACCATTAGGTAGAATTTGAAATGAAACCTGCCCAACTTTTGTAAGTAAACTGTAAGGAATAAGCCTGCCAAATTTCAGCCTTCTACCTACACGGGAAGTTGGAGAATTAGTGATGAGTGAATGAGTGAGGACTTTGCGTTTATTATATATATATATATATATATATATATATATATATAGAGAGAGAGAGAGAGAGAGAGAGAGAGAGAGAGAGAGAGAGAGAGAGAGAGAGAGAGAGAGAGAGAGAGAGAGAGAGAGAGAGAGAGAGAGAGAGAGAGAGAGAGAGAGAGAGAGAGAGAGAGAGAGAGAGAGAGAGAGAGAGAGAGAGAGAGAGAGAGAGAGACTTTATTAATCCCAAGGGGAAATTCACATAATCCAGCAGCAGTATGCTGATACAAAAAAACAATATTAAATCAAATAGTAATAAAAATGAAAAAAATTTAAGTAAAATTGATGTTAGCATTTACTCCCCCAGGTGGAACTGAAGAGTCGCATAGTGTGGGGGAGGAACGATCTCCTCAGTCTGTCAGTGGAGCAGGACAGTGACAAAAGTCTGTCACTGAAGCTACTCCTCTGTCTGGAGATGACACTGTTAAGTGGATGCAGTGGATTATTTATGATTGACAGGAGTTTGCTTAATGCCTGTCGCTCTGCCACAGATGTTAAACTGTCCAACTTTAATCCTACAATAGAGCCTGCCTTCTTTAAAAGTTTGTCCAGGCGTGAGGCGTCTTTCATCTTTATGCTGCGAACCCCAGCACACCCACCGCGTAGAAGAGGGCACTCGCCACAACCGTCTGGTAGAACATCTGCAGCATCTTACTGCAGATGTTGAAGGATGCCTACCTTCTCAGAAAGTATAGTCGGCTCTGACCTGTCTTACATAGAGCATCAGTATTGGCAGTCCAGTCCAATTTTTCATCCAGCTGCACTCCCAGATATTTAAAGGTCTGCACCCTCTGCAAACAGTCACATCTGATGATCACAGGCTACCAGCTCCTTGGTCTTGCTGGTGTTAAGGTGTAAGTGGTTTGAGTCGCACCATTTAACATACAGATAGATATATATATATATATATATAGATATATAGATATAGAGATAGATATATAGATATATATAGATAGATAGATATCTATATCTATATATAGATATATATAGATATATATATATATATATATATATATATATATATATATATATATAGATATATATATATATATATATATGAGAGATAGAGATATGTAGAGATATAGATATATATATATATTTATATAGATATAGATATATATATATATATAGATATACAGTGGTGTGAAAAACTATTTGCCCCCTTCCTGATTTCTTATTCTTTTGCATGTTTGTCACACAAAATGTTTCTGATCATCAAACACATTTAACCATTAGTCAAATATAACACAAGTAAACACAAAATGCAGTTTTAAATGATGGTTTTATTATTTAGGGAGAAAAAAATCCAAACCTACATGGCCCTGTGTGAAAACGTAATTGCCCCCTGAACCTAATAACTGGTTGGGCCACCCTTAGCAGCAATATATTCTTTAGACGTTGTCCTGGGGTCTTTTGTGACCTCTCGGATGAGTCGGCTCTTGGGGTAATTTTGGTCGGCCGGCCACTCCTGGGAAGGTTCACCACTGTTTTCCATGTTTTTGCCATTTGTGGATAATGGCTCTCACTGTGGTTCGCTGGAGTCCCAAAGCTTTAGAAATGGCTTTATAACCTTTACCAGACTGATAGATCTCAATTACTTCTGTTCTCATTTGTTCCTGAATTTCTTTGGATCTTGGCATGATGTCTAGCTTTTGAGGTGCTTTTGGTCTACTTCTCTGTGTCAGGCAGCTCCTATTGAAGTGATTTCTTGATTGAAACAGGTGTGGCAGTAATCAGGCCTGGGGTGGCTACGGAAATTGAACTCCGGTGTGATACACCACAGTTAGGTTATTTTTTGAACAAGGGGGCAATTACTTTTTCACACAGGGCCATGTAGGTTTGGATTTTTTTTCTCCCTAAATAATAAAAACCATCATTTAAAAACTGCATTTTGTGTTTACTTGTGTTATATTTGACTAATGGTTAAATGTGTTTGATGATCAAAAACATTTTGTGTGACAAACATGCAAAAGAATAAGAAATCAAGAAGGGGGCAAATAGTTTTTCACACCACTGTATGTGATAGCATTGAAATCTGGTAAGTGAGCTAATGATTGCTTTGAGATGATTTCACAATCATGTTTCTAGACTATTCCAGACCTTTCCTGGGACTGGCAGCATTTTGAAACCATTAATGAATGCACTGGAATTAGTAGTGGGCAAAACTCACTACACCTGTGGCTCTGTTGCATAAAGGCATGTGCAGCCCAGCATGCAGGCGTGTTCACTCAGATATTTAACCTCTCACTACAACAAGCAGTTGTTACAATATACTGTACCTCAAATCTCCAGTGCTATAGTCTACGCTACAGCCCACTCCTAGTGGACTACCGTCTACAGTCCGTAGTCCCAGGCTAAAGAGAAGTGTCTGAACGACTATAGACAGTTGCTTTGGATTTTTTTTCTCCCTAAATAATAAAAACCATCATTTAAAAACTGCATTTTGTGTTTACTTGTTTTATATTTGACTAATGGTTAAATGTGTTTGATGATCAGAAAAATTTTGTGTGACAAACATGCAAAAGAATAAGAAATCAGGAAGGGGGCAAATAGTTTTTCACACCACTGTATAAATATACATATATATATATACACACACATAAACATATATATACACATATATACATATACATACATAAATATATGCATATATATATATACAAATATATATATATAATATATATATACACACATATATATATACAAATATATATATATAATATGTATATGTATATATATATATATATATATATATATATATATATATACACACACACATACGAGGTGTGGCAGAAAAGTAATGAGACACTGATTTTTATTTACCAAAGTTTTTATTTTTTTCAAACATCAATGTTATCCCCTTTAAAGTAGTTCCCTTGGGCAGCTACACACCGATGGAGACGTTGTTCCCACTGTTGGTAGCAGCTCTGGAAGTCTTCAACCGGTATGGTCTTCAGCATGTCCATTACACTCTTTTGGATGTTTTCTAAAGTCCCGAAATGACGTCCTTTGAGGACATTTTTCAGTTTAGGAAAAAGGAGAAAGTCACACGGACTGAGGTCAGGTGATTAAGCGGGCTGGGAAACCACAGGAATGCCTTTTGAAGTCAAAAATTCTGTTATGGAGAGGGCAGTTTTTCGGCACCATTTTGGCACAGACCTTTCGCATGTGCAAATGTTCAGTCAAAATTTGATTAACGGTAAATCTGTTCAAATTTAATTGTTCACTCAAAATTCTTAATGTTAAACGACAGTCTGATCTCACAAGAGTGTTCACACGCCTCGATGTTTTCATTGGTTTTCGGTTGAAGTCCTCCTGAACGGTGTTCTTCAACGTGTTTTCTGCCTTCCAAAAATGATTTGTGCCAGCGAAAAACTTGAGCTCGGGATGAAGAATGTTCCCCACAGGCCTGTTTTAACTTTTCAAACGTTACACTTGCCGTTTAATGGTACAGCGTTGCTCCAAATTCCGCTGTTCCATTTTGCATGACGCACAACCAAAAACACAACTTCGCTAATAGCAGTCACAAAAATCACGTAGTTAACGGAAGGAGTTGAAACTCGCACTGAGCTATGGGAGGGTACTGATACACGTGCTCTATCAAGGACAACAGTTGCCAGATCGCTTGCAGTGTTGCCAGTCTCATTACTTTTCTGCCACACCTCGTGTATGTGTATATGTATGTATGTATATATATATATATATATATATATATATATTTGTTTTATTTTAATTTAAAAGGGTTTTAGTGGGTGACAGAATCAATAATAGACATGGACATCAAGCTCTTTTAATTTCTGAAAAAAAAAATGCATTTAAACTGCATTTCAATTCAAAACAGAAACAAAAATATCATCCCTTGCTAAAATTTGGCAGACTTAAAAAATAAAGTGGTATTTTAAGTACTTTAAGTACATTTTCAGAATGGTATTGTCTTTAAATAATAACAAACATTTCAACATAAATTGCAGTTTTTCCTCTTAATAATATAAGGCAGAAACATAAAAGGTAATTTGACCAGGTTCACCTTTAAACTCTGAGTAATCTTAGCCAAAATTATTTTGTACATTAGGCTAAAACAGTGTGATCATTAAACATTTTTTAATTAGATGTAATTAGAATTACTAACGGTCACGGAAGTCCAACGATCCCCAGTAAGAGCCACAAATTCCGCTTTCTGTAATGCATCTAATTTTGCTTGCTTTTCAGTGTGCACAAAGCCATGCTTTTATCAAGGCTTCGCTCGGGTAGTCTTTTGAAATGAAATTTTCATCCGATCAGTCATAGGAACGCGCTTTATTCCAACTGTAACATTTTTGTAGCTCTGATGTGTGCATCAATGTGATCGATATACCAGGAAATCATGCATTGGCAAAAGTTCCCCTTTGCTTGGAATTGAAATTGTGATTAAATGCGTTATTTTTTTTTAACGCGTTATGGAGTACAGGCATTGAAGCTTCTCAGCTGTGCTTGTGCTAAGAAAAGGAAACATTTTAAAAATAACGTAACATGATTGTCAATGTAATAGTTTTGTGACTGTTATGAGTGTTGCTGTCATCAAGGATTTGATTATAATTTCTTTCAGTCAGGTTCGTATTTGGACAGTTTACACAAAACCACGCTTTTATCAAGGCTTCCGTCGGGTAGTCTTTTGAAATGAAATTTGCCTCCGATCAGTCTTAGGAACGCGCTTTGTATCCATTATTCATAAAGCTTCAATTGGTGATCTGTCATTCTACGTTAACCGCATATTTTTTTCATACGTCTCAAACCAAGGGGATGCGAGGGTAAAATGAATCGGGAAGCGCGCGTACATACTCAGTGCACGCCCTGTCGGGAATCGAACCTCGGACGTCGGTGCTAGAGGCGAAGTCTCTTCCATTGCACCACGGCGTGTGGTTTGTCTATTTGAGAGTATGTAGATCGGGGTGTATATATATACATATATATATATATATATATATACATATATATATATATATATATATATATATACCCGCGCTTCGCAGCAGAGAAGTAGTGTGTTAAAGAAGTTATGAAAAAGAAAAGGGAACATTTTAAAAATAACGTAACATGATTGTCAATATACAGTAATCGTTTTGTTTTATGAGTGTTGCTGTATTCAAGGATTTGATTATCATTATTTCTTTCAATCAGGTTCGTATTTGTAGGATGTGTTGTGTTCAAGTTACATGCCGTGTTTGTCAATCGTTGTAAAGATAACAGGTTTCATTCTTCGATTCGTTTCTTACTGCATCAATAAACAGCTCGTCTTCCTCTTTATCTGAGGCGTGACACACTGCATGCACTGGTTTTTTTTACACTGTCTTCCTTTAGCGGGACATTGACTTTTTCCACCGTGTGCTTTGTTTCCGCTGTAGTTGCACTTATGAATATGCTTGTATGTGTCAGACGCTTCATATTTATTTGCTGCCTTCTCAATTGTGTAATTCGGTTTTTGTTCAGCACTCTTTGGAACTATTGCTTTTTGTCTGTGCAGTGCATCATTTCATGTGAGCTGCTCGGTGTACATGCATAAAGTTTCTCTAGCAGTTTCGCTGAGTTTGTGCCAAACACCACCCTGACCATCTCATCTTCCTCTGCATAAGCACAGTCCTTCACCCGTGAATATTTAGCGGCAGTGTTTCTATTGAATTGCCACTGACGGACGGCCTTATATGGGCAGGCACTAAATTACATGGGAGGCGTAACTCCGCCTCCCACGGGCATCGAGCAGAAGTCTATTATAGTATATGGACTATATGGTTGTATATGTCATTCGCTCGCTTCTTATTGTTTTGCTGCCTTCTGAATTATATAATGCATGTTTTCTTCAGCGCTTTTTGGAGCTCTTCCTGGTTTTCTACGTACTGCATTGACAGTCAGTTCACGTGATTACGTGGGAGGCTTGATGATGTCACACGAAACTCTGCCCACCACGGCTTTCGAGCTCAACTCCATTACAGTATATGTAGAAAAATAGGTTCCAGTTATGACCATTACGCTTAGAATTTCGAAATGAAACCTGCCGAATTTTTGTAAGTAAACTGTAAGGAATGAGCCTGCCAAATTTCAGCCTTCTACCTACACAGGAAGTTGGAGAATTAGTAGTGAGTGAGTGAGGGCTTTGCCTTTTATTAGTATATATATATATATATATATATATATATACATACAGTAATCCTAAGCTATATCGCTGGCTCGACTTTCGCGGCTTCACTCTATCGCGGATTTTAAATGTAAGCATATTTAAATATATATTACGGATTTTTCGCTTGTTCGCGTATTTCTGTGGACAATGGGTCTTTTAAATTATGGTACGTGCTTCCTCAGTTTGTTTGCCCAGTTGATTTCATACAAGGAACGCTATTGGCGAATGGCTTAGAAGCTACCCAATGGATACTTTACATCAGAGCATGTATTACATATTAACTAAAACTCCTCAATGCTATAAGATATGCTTCCCGCGTGGTGCTGGATTGTTTGCTTGTCTCTGCCTCTCTCTCACCCTCTCTGACATTCTCTGCGCCTGACGGAGGGTGTGTGAGCAGAGGTGCTGTTTGACTAGTGGATTCGGACGCTCCTCTAAGAAATGCCGCTGTATCACGGTGCTTCCTCATACTTAGAAGCACACATATTGATTTTTTGATTGTTTGCTTTAATCTCCCGCGCTCTCTCTCTCTCTGACTTCTCTGCGCCTGACGGAGGGGTTATGAGCAGTGGGGCTGTTTGCTTAGAAGATACTGACACTCCTCTAAAAAATGCCACTTTATTGCAGTGCTTCGGCAAACTTAAAAGCACACGTATTGATTTTTTGATTGTTTGCTTTTCTTTGCGAGCGCTCTCTCTCTCTCTCTGAAATTCTCAGCTCCTGATGTAGACACTCCTTTGAAAAGAAGATCCATTTGCATTCTTTTAATTGTGAGAAAGAACTGCCATGTCTGTCTTGTCATGGAGCACAGTTTAAACTTTTGACTAAAGGGTGTTCTTTCATGTCTAGAGGGCTCTAATAATGTTAACAGTGTGGGAGAGTTTATAAGGGCTTAAAATAAATATATGTGTGTGTGTATATCTATACTAATAAAAGGCAAAGCCCTCACTCACTCACTGACTCATCACTAATTCTCCAACTTCCCGTGTGGGTGGAAGGCTGAAATTTGGCAGGTTCATTCCTTACAGCTTCCTTATAAAAGTCATGCAGGTTTTATATCAAAATTCTACGCGTAATGGTCATAACTGGAAGCAGTTTTTCTCCATTTCCTGTAATGGAGATGAGCTTCAACGCCGTGGGGGCGGAGTTTCATGTGACATCATCACGCCTCCCACGTAATCACGCAGTACATAGAAAACCAGGAAGACCTCAAAAAAGCGCTGAAGAAAACATGCATTATATAATTGAGAAGGCAGCTTAAACAATAAGAAGCGGCGAGTGACATATACAACCATATTCATGAGTTCTGCTACTGAAACAAAGCCGATGTAAACCTACACTTTAAATTAAGTTCATAGACAGGCTGCTGCTGGCGTTTGTAATTTAGTGCCTGCCCATATAAGGCCGTCCGTCAGCGGCAATCCAATAGCAAACTGCCACGGGTAAATATTCACTGGGTGAAGGACTGTGCTTATGGAGAGGAAGATGAGATGGTCAGGGTGGTGTTTGACACAAACACAGCTTAAACTGGCAGAGAGAAAGTTTTAAGTGCCAGGACTAAGGTAACATTAAATACAGCCATGGACATCGCACGAGATGGCACCAGCACAGCTGGGAAACTTCTATGCATGTACACCGAGTGGCTCACGCGTGAACTGGCGCAGTGCACAGATAAAAAGCAACAGTTCCAAAGAGCGCTGAACAAAAACCGAATTACACAATTGAAAAGGCAGCAAAAAATATGAAGCGTCTGATCCATACAAGCATATTCATAAATCCAGCTACTGCGGAAACAAAGCACACCATCTATTAGGACAATTGCATTTTTGTGAATTTATTGGTGTCATCATTCCATTGCTTCCATCTTAAAGGCACTGGTAAATATCTAAACTGGGAAGGCACTTCAACAAGAAGATTGATTGTGACCTACTTGGGTGGAGCAGCAGGCCCCATTACTGAAGTGCTAGCCATTGACACAAAGTCGGCTGCATCACACTGGGTGGACTTGTCCTTACTTTGTCGACTATGGGAAGTACATACTGTGGAGACATTTTGATAAAGGGTATACTATATCTATAGCCAGGCCTATACTGCTTTTATTTTAGACCAGTCCCACCCGAATATGCTTGATAAGGTGGACTGCAGATTACAGCCACTGTTAAGGTTTGAGTTTCTCCCTGGTAGGTTATCACACAGGCAACAGTTTACCCGTGAATCCAGGTAAGACTGGTCTTAGCAGGTACTGTCGCAGAAGCAAGTATCAGTAAGTAACAATGGATATGCTACTCCTGAAATCTATAAGAGACCTGATCTTGGACTCCTTTACTATTGCACCTGTATAGGTAAGAGTAAGGGCATTAGCAGCCAATCCACAGCCCATCAGTTCATTGAGGGGCAGGCAGTGCAGTGGGTCCTTCTTGTCCTCATTTCAAACAGTGCATGGGATGGGGTAATTTTTCCTTTGATCAGGCCCTATGGTCTTGGTCAGATTGGGAAAATTTGGGCAGTCATACATCCATGTTCCAGACTTTGAGTAAGGGAGAATTCTATATAAAATGTTTGTGACACTGACCTGTTGCGGTTTTAAGTTGTTTGTTTGTATTATGGGCAAAGTATAATTCACATGTTTGGTTTTTCCTTCTTTCTTTTTCTGTCTCACCTCAGAGTTACTGGCCACTGTGGAAGAATAATTTTAGGTTTACATAGCATTCATCTTAAACAAAAAAAAATAGCATAAAGTGTTAATAAATGTCAGAAACAAGAAAAGATCAAGTGAACAACAACATGTACACTGAAATATAAGATTTGGTTTAGGTAAAATACTGAGATGGTCAAGTAAATAATGTACCAAAAGAAAGGCAGATGTAATATACAAATGTACTGAAAGATGACTAAGAAATCAGCAGTTGTACTATAAGCAAAAAGAATGGACAATTGTTATAATGCACAGAAATTTCAAGGGTGGTGGCTCATCTCAATAGGTATAAGAAGAACCATAATATAATATATACTTTTATTTTATATAAATCATTTGAGTGTAAACCAACCAGAGTAAAATGTATGTTTTGATTGACACTAAATGTAAATTCAGTAGTTTATAAAATGAACCTCTATCCTTTGTTTCTTAGACCATTCTGATAATTCTGAACAGGCTGTAATGGACTGCTTTTTGAAGAATGTTCCTCCAAGGCATTTTGCTGAGGAGTAATTAGAAGATACAATGAACAGCATTTCTCCTGCCTGATTACAGAATTGTCCTGTTAGAGGATGTTCCTTTCTTTAATAAGATGTTAAATTTCGACCACACCACATACAAGAGACACTAGCACTTTTATCCTAGAGTTATCCTAGTGGTTACCATTTAGCCTGTTAGCAAATGGACAGTTGCACCTCTGGGACTTATTAACCTAAGTAACTGTATATTTGCAATGTTTGTGCCTCTCATCGATGGAGTAATGACAAGAAAGAGCTCATACATTTTTATACTTAACTATAGACGTGATAAATACAATTAGACATCACAAAGTTTAGCAGAGCTTTCAACAACAGCATCTAAATATATAAGGATAAATTCCATTATGAAAAACAATGATCAAGGGTGACATAAAGACACTGCAGATCTCAGCTTTGGCCTTTCCACCTCCCTTTGCTTTGGGTGTTGGCTAGCAGCTTGATTAGAGGCTGATAACTGTTATCTTGTTAATGCCATTTTCTCTCTCTTGCTGCAATAATTCCTCTCACAAAATGTGAGTCTGTCATAAAACACTAAAATATATTTGTTTAAGCTAATATGTATTTGTTTTCATTGAATTCAGCAGCTTGGGAAAGTAAGCAACACATGAACCAATGGCCTGATTGGTTAGTCTCTATTAGGGTTGCGTAGAAAATGGTATGGTACTAACATTTTGGGATTTTCGGTACTAGAAATAAGTGTCTGCTTTTCACTAAAACCCTTTCCCTGACATTCAGTGGAGTATGGAGGAAAACCATACTTGCATAGAATTGCAAGTGACTTCACAAAACCTCATATTTCAGCATGATTCCAACTTCACTGGGGACCAAGGCTCCATCCCCTTTTTGTTTTGATACAATCAAGACTTGACAGACATCCTGCCATTGCTGGAGATTTCATGGGAGACCAATTCCCCTGAAACCCCCACCCTCCCCATTTGTTTAAACATGATTGAGATGCACCACCACCCGATTCTGTCAACACATATTTTATGACATCAAGAGGAATACAGTGTAATACTATGGCTGACTAGGGAGGCAGGAGCACGATGGGGAGTATTGTATTTATTCATTATTTGCTGTGAAACTATTTTCATACCAATACTGAAGTCTGAAAGATGGTATTGACACTGAAGTGAAAATTTTAGCACCAGTCCAACGCTAGTCTATATGCCAATCCTTGGTAGTTCTTTGAAAATCAACCATTTTAACAGTAACCTCTAATAATTGTCTGTCGTGCCTTTATTTACTACTATGTCATCACTGATACTCCCTGGCTATAGTCCGTTAACTCAATCTGCTCTAATTTTTAGCTAAGCCTACATACCCTCTCATGTAACATCATTAGCTGCCTCTGTTTGTCTTAGTATCATGATGTAGATTTATGCCAAGCAACATGGCCATTCAAATATGCCTTTATTTTACACTAGCAGTGTAAGCCTGTGCTGTAAAAAGCCCGGGGTCCTAGAAACTATTGAAATCGTCAGAAAAAAAAACTAAGAGTAAAAAAGTAAAAAGGCCAGGTAATTGAAAGGAACTCCGCTGGGCGTCTCTCTCCTAGGAGGACTCGTTTTGCCGATGTGCTTGCCTTGCTTGTGCATTAGCGGCGGGAGGAAAAGTAAAAGGATACCGTTTTGCCAAAGTTAGCGGCTAAGCGACTTTGTCTTTCTTCTGAGGTTTTGCTTTGCTGACGTGTTGGCCTCGCTTGTGTTATTAGCGGCTAAGCGAGTTTTCTGTTTCCTAGGAGGCAGAGCCCTTAGCCTGACTCCACCCCCCTCTTCCGGGCCAGACAGACAGACATTCACGCGTAGACGTTTATATATAAAATAATCTCCAATGGCATTGTGGTAAGCGTTTCCCTTCTTTTGCCTCTTTAAGCAGTTTAGCAAATATTATGAAAGTTGTGTTGAAAAGCTGTTAAATGATATTTGCTAAATGAATCGGCAGTCTCCTCAATGTAAGAATAAAAGTATCATAAGTACAAAGGCCAAACGGTAAGATGCAAATCCTTTATCAGTAGCAGAAATAGCGTAGCCAGATTTGAATTAGCTAAACATTATAGACGTAAACAAAAATATACTGTTTTGGAGGAGAACTGGTAACCCGGCTGGATCTGAGGCTGTTTCATTACCTGGACAAGAGGCCAGCACAATGATGCAAGCAGATTGACTGATTTTGCAAGGAAACAGATTTGTTCCATGTCCAGTATATTTAACACTAGAATCACAGAAACGTATGAAAAAAGTCACACCCAGATAAGCAGACTTGAGCTGGGAGAACTTTGCATCTCACTTCAGCTGCATCGGTGGGGATGGGATAGCAGGCTGCTTTCTGCTTGTGCTGATTGACACATTTCCAAAACAAAGACACTGATAAAGAGGTGTGAAGGAATTTAATGTAGAACCCGCATTGCGACTTTTTTAATAGGCTTCAGGGATTCTAGTGTTAAGGGAAGAACTGAGAAGAAATTAGTCCCGATTTTGGTTTTATCCCCCATGTTCTAGGTGGCAGTGTTCCTCATATATGGTAACCCAATCAGGTCACCTGCAGGGGAGCTTGGGACTTGGAAGGGAGATAATACAAAAATAAATGTAATATGCACTTCATGGTGTATTTTATAATTTTGCATTTTTACAACTTTATTGTAAAATGTTTGTGTTTTCTCTATAGAATCTTCTCAGTTAGTTTCTGGTTTCTTGGAACTGTCGGAGAGTCAGAATGTGGAAGAGTCCTTGGAAAGCACCAAAACAGGTGAGAAAACTTGGCTAAAGGAGATGGTTACCTTTATGAACATTGCATCAACAACCAGTCCAAAACAAGTATTATGCTGAATATTACTCTAAAATCCATAATTTTATATATTTTTTTTCTGAATGTGCTTTTAACCAGGAACATATATACATACATACACATATATATGTACATATGTATATACATATATATATATATATGTGTGTGTGTGTATATATTATATGTGTGTGTGTGTGTATATATATATATACACACACATACACATATATATATATATATATATGTGTATGTGTGTATATATATATGTGTATGTATGTATATATATATATATGTGTATATATATATATATGTATGTGTGTGTATATATATATATATATATATATATATATATATCTATACTAATAAAAGGCAAAGCACTCACTCACTCACTCACTCACTCACTGACTCATCACTAATTCTCCAACTTCCCGTGTGGGTGGAAGGCTGAAATTTGGAAACAAAGCACTATGTAAATCTACACTTTAAATTAAGTTCATAGGCTGCCGCTGGCGTTTGTAATTTAGTGCCTGCCCATATAAGGCCGTCCGTCAGCGGCAATCCAATAGCAAACTGCCACGGGTAAATATTCACGGGTGAAAGACTGTGCTGATGGAGAGGAAGATGAGATGGTCAGGGTGGTGTTTGACACAAACTCAGCGAAACTGCGAGAGAAAGTTTTAAGTGCCAGGACTAAGCAAAAAATATGAAGCGTCTGATAAGCATATTCATAAATCCAGCTACTGCGAAAACAAAGCACACGGTGGAAAAAGTCAATGTCCCGCTAAAGGAAGACAGTGTAAAAAAAACCCGTGCATGCAGTGTGTCAGGTCTCAGATAAAGAAGAAGACGAGCTGTTTATTGATGCAGTAAGAAACAAATCGATGAATGAAACCTGTCATCTTTACAGCGATTGACAAACACGGAATGTAACTTGAACACAACACATCCTACAAATACGAACCTGATTGAAAGAAATAATGATAATCAAATCCTTCATGACAGCAACACTCAGTAACACTCACAAAACAAATACTGTATATTGACAGTCATGTTACGTTATTTTTAAAATTTTCCCTTTTCTTTTCTACCTTTTTAACACACTACTTCTCCGCTGCGTCACAGCGGTATATATATATATATATATATATATATATATATATATATATATATATATATATATATATATATATATATATATATATATATATATATATATATATATATATCCCTATACATACTTCGAATAATGGATACTTTATTCGCCATCAATGATTGTTTTGGTAAAGCCATACTGGTGTATTCATTAGATGAGCGGTAAAAAGTAAGGCGAGGAGGATGACTCATTGAGGCATGCAGGCTGTAGTGGCGCGTCAACTCTATCTGAATTAGCGATCACATTTGAAATAACATATCTTTTCAAGTTCTATTTAGTCCATATGTGTCAAACTCAAGGGCGCGGGTCACATCCGGCCCGGGCGTAATATATCCGCCCGAGATCATTTTATATACTGTATTATTGTTATTAAAGCCGGGTATATGAGGCGCTGGTAACACAATAAACTACAGATCCTATAATGCAGCGCTTCAGCTGCCTTGCATCAGGGTAACCTGAATGCAATTCAGAAGATACAGAAAACAGCATAATTAAATAAGAATCTGACACTTCAGCGGACGTTTTAACCCGTGCACAATCACAAAGTGATTTCAAGTGAAGCTGCTTTTATGGGAGACACAAATGCACCAGTTCACCTTGCCCCACTTTCCCTGTTGCCAAGTACTGTTAAACCAAGTCGTCCACTACGGTGTTCCCAAATCGCACTTTGCTGATAAACTGAGCGCACTGAGTTTGCACGGGCGCTTTGGTGACTTTGATGAACAAAAAAAGTCCGTCTACATGCGGCTCGAACCTTGTTCATGTTTGGTAGCACATATCTGTGTGAAAGCTCTTCTCAGTGATAAAGACTAACAAAACAGCACACAGGAGTCGCCTCACTGATGAGCACCTGCAATCCATCCTGAGAATCTCCACAACACAGAACCTCACAGCAAGCGGAAGCGAACCTGTGGCCAAAAAAGATGCCAGGCGTCCAGCTCTAAAATGACATATGAGCAAAGACAACTGAATGATTTGATTTGTTATTGCGTAAGGCGGAGTCAACCGTTTTAACAAGCGTATTGCACTGATCTGAAATAGCTGTGTGTGTATATATGTAGATATGTATGTATATGTATATATATGTTTATATATGTGTGTGTGTATTTATGTATATATATATGTATTTGTGTGTATATATGTGTGTGTATGTATGTATATGTGTGTATATATGTGTGTGTATATATGTAGATATATATGTATGTATATATCTGTATATGTATAGATATGTATATATATATATATATATATATGTTTATGTGTGTGTGTGTAAAAATATATATATATATATATATATATATATATATATATATATATATATATATATATATATATATATATAGGACAACAACACTCATCACTCACAACAGTGACAAAACAATTACATTGACAATCAGGTTACGTTATTTTCAAAATGTTTCCTTTTCTTTTAATTGCTTCTTCAACATACTACTTCTCTACTCTAAGCCTGGGTATTTTCTAGTATATATATATATATATGTATGTATGTATGTATGTATGTATGTATGTATGTGTGTGTGTGTGTGTATATATATATATATATGTATGTATGTGTATGTATGTATGTATGTGTATATCTATACTAATAAAAGGCAAAGCCCTCACTCACTCACTCACCCACTGACTCACGCACTGACTCATCACTAATTCTGCAACTTCCCGTGTAGGTAGAAGGCTGAAATTAGGCAGGCTTATTCCTTACAGCTTACTTACAAAAGTTGGGCAGGTTTCATTTCGAAATTCTACGCATAAGGGTCATAACTGGAAGCTATTTTTCCCCATATAATGTAATGGAGTCTTGAGTTGGAGATGGCGCGGGGGAGTTTCGTGTGACATCATCACGCCTCCTACGTAAGTACGTAGAGCACAAGGAAGAACTCCAAACAGCGATCAGCACAAAACGCCATTTCACAATTGAGAAGGCAGAAAAACATTATGAAGCAAATGATGCATACAAGCATATTCATAAGTACAGCTACTGCGGAAACAAAGCACGCCGTGAACCGTAAGTTTATATTAAATTAAGTTCATAGGCTACCACTAGCGTTTGTGATTTAGTGCCTGCCCATGTAAGGCCGTCCATCAGCGGCAATCCAATACAAACACTGCGGTAAATATTCACGTGTGAAGGACTGTGCTTATGCAGAGGAAGATGAGATGGTCAGGGTGGTGTTTGGCACAAACTCATTGAAACTGCGAGAGAAACTTTTAAGTGCGGGTCTTAGCTGACATTACACAAGATGGCACCAGTACAGCTGGGAACCTTCGATGCAAGAAAACCAAGCGGCTCACGTGAACTGACGCAATGCGCAGACAAAAAGCAACAGTTCCAAAGAGTGCTGAACAATAACCGAATTACACAATTGAGAAGGCAGCAAAAAAATATGAAGCGTCTTATACATAGAATCATATTCATAAGTGCAGCTACTGCGAAAAACAAAGCACACGGTGGAAAAAGTGAATGTCCTGCTAAAGGAAGACAGTGTAAAAAAAACCCGTGCATGCAGTTTGTCACATCACAGATAAAGAGGAAGACGAGCTGTTTATTGATGCAGTAAGGAACTAATCGATGAATGAAACCTCTTATCTTTACAACGATTGACAAACACGGAATGTAACTTGAACACATCCTACAAATACGAGCCTGATTGAAAGAAATAATGATAATCAAATCCTTGATGACAGCAACATTCAATAATACTCACAAAACAATTACTGTATATTGACAATCATGTTACGTTATTTTTAAAATGTTCCCTTTTCTTTTTCATAACTTCTACTTCTCCACTGCGACACGGGTATATATATAAATGTATATATATACCCGATCTACAATACATACTTTAGCATAGACAAGCCACACGCTGTGGCTAATTGTAGAGTCTTAAGCCTCTAAGCGACATTGAGGTTCGAGAGGGATGTACTGACTATGTGCGCGCTACCGATTCATTTTACCTTAGCATCTCCTTGGTTTGGGGCGTATGAAAAATATTAGGTTAACGCAGAATCATGTTACGTTATTTTTAAAATTTTCCTTTCTTAGCACAAGCACAGCTGAGAAGCTTCGATGCATGTACTCCATAGCAGCGTTAAAAATAAGCGCATTTAATCACACTTTCAATTCAAGCAAGCGGGAACTTTTGTCAATGCATCATTTCCTGGTACATCCATTACACTGATGCACACATCACAGCTACAAAAATGTTAGAGTCGGAATAAAGCGCGTTCCTACGACTGATCATTTCGACTTCCCGAGCGAAGCCTTGATAAAAGCATGGTTTTGTGCACACTGAAAAACAAGCAAAATTAGATGCATTACAGAAAGCGGACTTTGTGGCTCTTACTGGGGATCATTGGACTTCCGTGACCGTTAGTAATTCTAAATACATCTAATTACAAAATGTTCAATGATCACACTGTTTTAGCCTAATGTACAAAATAATTTTGGCTAATGTTACTCAGAGTTTAAAGAGTAAGCTGGTCAAATTACCTTTTATGTTTCTGACTTATTTTTTTAAGAAGAAAAACTGCACTTTATGGTGAAATTTTGGTTATTATTATTTAAAGACAATACTATTCTGCAAATGTACTTAAAGTACTTAAACTACCACTTTATTTTTAAGTCTGCCCAATTTTAACCAGGGATGATATTTTTGTTTCTGTTTTGAATTCAAATGCAGTTTAAAGGCTTTTTTTCAGAAATTAAAACAGCTTCAGTTTACAATATTCATGTCCATGTCTTTTATTTGATTCTGTAAGCCCACTAAAACCATTTTAAATAAAAAAAACATTTGCAATTTGGGGCAAATTTACATGTGTGATTACATACGATAAATCAAGATTAATTCTTACACAGCCTCTAATTAATTGGATTAATTTTTTTAATCGAGTCCCATCCCTAATATATATATATATATATGTAGATATATATATGTAGATTTGTATATATATGTGTATATACAGTATATTTGTAGATATGTATATGTTGTATATACAGTATGTATATATATATGTGTGTGTGTATATACAGTATGTGTATATATATATATGTATATATATGTATGTGTCTGTGTGTGTATATATATATATATATATATATATATATATATATATATATATATATAATACCAGCAACACTCATATCAATGACAAAACAATTACATTAACAATCATCTTACGTTATTTTTAAAATGTTTGCTTTTCTTTTTCATAACTTCTTTAACACACTACTTCTCCTCCATGCCTTGGTATTCTGCTAGTATATATACTAGTATAGTATATATATATATATATGTATGTGTATATATATATATATATATATATATATATGTGTGTATATATATATATATATATATATGTATGTGTATATATATATATATATATATATATATATATATATATATATATATATATATATATATATATATATATATATATATATGTATATGTATATATATATATATATATATATGTATATATATTGTAAAGACCGAGAGAGACAGTAGCAAGGGTTGGGGTTTTCCGCCCCGTATATTGTACAGAAAAAAAAAACAGGTCAAAATCATAAACAAACAGTTCATATCGCGACACCGACTCCTGGCGTCGCGGCCATTTTATTGGGGAGGAGCGGAAGTGGAGGAATGTCGGGAAGGACCGCAAGGGAGGATGGGAAGGATGACGTCAGGGCAAGATGGCGGAGGAAGGGCGGAAGTATCGCACTGCGGTCATCCATGCCTATGGTGCAGGGCGGTCTTTTTTCCTATGAGGAAGCAGAGGGAGAAAGTTAATACCCACCATTCCCTGGCGGGGAGTGGTTTCCCAGGTGCTGTCGAATCAATCCGCGGCCTCCTACTGGCGCGTGCGTGACACGATCCCCCCCTTAGCCCAGGACCGTCAGGTGGGCGGACCTAACCGAGAGGTCGTGAATACGAGAGGGCATCGGCATTGGCCTGAAGGGTGCCCGCCGATAAGTGACAGTGAACTTATACGGCTGTAAGTCCAGGAACCACCTGGTGACCCGCGGATTCGACTCTTTGTGCAGGGACATCCACTGAAGTGCAGCGTGATCAGTCACCAGAGCGAACTTCGCGACCCAGCAGGTAGTACGGAGGTGGGTCACTGCCCACTTAATGGCCAAGGCCTCCCTCTCCACTGCAGCGTGCGGGTCTCGGTCCATCAGTTTCCGGCTAAGGTACATCACAGGGTGCTCGACACCATCGGCGCTTTGGCTCAGCACGGCACCCAGGCCTGTGTCCGGCGTCGGTCTGGAGAATAAGCGGGAGCCCAAAATCGGGCGTCCGTAACACAGGTGCCGGCGTTAGGGCCTTCTTTAGGTCACTGAGCGCGTGTTCTGCTTTGTCGGTCCACACCACGTATAGTGGATCGCCCTTTTTTGTCAGGTCAGTCAAGGGTGCTGCTCTTTCGGAGAAGCGGGGAACAAACCGGCGGTAGTAACCCGCAAGCCCCAAGAAAGCCTGCACCTGTTTCTTGGTACTCGGACGGGGCCATTCTAAGATGTCTTTCACTTTGGAGCTCTGTGGCCGCACCTGTCCTTGTCCCACGAGGTAGCCTAAATATTTGGCCTCCTTTAATCCAAAAACACTTCCGGGGTTTATGCGGAGGCGGCTTTAGCCAGTGTTCGGAGGACAGCTGCGACCTGCAGTAGATGCTCCTCCCAGGTGCGGAATAGATGACAACGTCATCCAGGTAAGCGGCGCTATAGGACTGGTGGGCGTCAGCACTCTATCTACCAGGCGTTGGAAGGTCGCGGAGCCCCGTGCAGCCCAAATGGGAGGACCTTGTACTGCCAGTGCCCGCTAGGGGTGCTAAAGGCCGTTTTCTCCTTTGCGGATGCCGTTAAAGGAATTTGCCAATACCCTTTTGTCATGTCAAGGGTAGTCAGATATCGAGCCGTACCCAGCCGCTCAAGGAGGTCGTCAATGCGGGGCATGGGGTAGGCATCGAACTTGGAGATCTGATTCAGGCGTCTAAAGTCATTACAGAACCTCCAGGAGCCGTCTGGCTTGGAGGCGAGGACAATAGGGCTGGACCAGGGACTATGGCTCTCTTCAATTATGTCCATGTCCAACATACGTTTCACCTCCAGTTCGACCTCTGCGCGTTTTGCCTCCGGGAGTCGGTAGGGCCTCTCCCGGACGATTACCCCGGGCTCCGTGACTATATCGTGCTCAATCAGCGCGTCCGGCGGGTGACTCGCTCACTACCTCGGGATGGCTCGGAGTGTTTGGGCTAACTCCTGCCGCTGCTTGGGGTCAGCTCTTCCGAGGTTAAGGGCAGTTGTGCTTGTGAAAGGGAGAGTGACCTACGGGAGCTGGGAAGCTCCTCTCTATCTCTCAGGGCTTTAACAGGTTGACATGATAGATCCTCTCACTTTCGGTCGGCGGTTGGGCTGTTTTACCAAATAGTCGGCGAGTCCTTTTCTCTCCTTAACCTCGTAAGGCCCTTGCCAGTGGCGAGCAGCTTCGAGTGGGAGGTCGGGGCGAGCACCATAACTTCGGTCCCCGGCGGAACTCCCTGAGGACGGAGTTGCGGTTGTAACACCGGGCCTGCGCTGCTTGCGCACGAGTCACGTGCTCTTTTAGGAGGGGCCTGATCTTTGTGAGTCGGTCGCGCAGTTGCGCTAGTACTCAAAATATTAGAGGAGGGAAGAGCCTCGGCCTCCCAGCCTTCTTTTAGGATGTCGAGGATTCCCGGGGTTGTCGCCCGTATAGTAATTCAAAGGGGAGAAGCCCGTAGAGGCCTGGGGTACCTCCCGGTAGGCAAAAGCACGGCGGGAGGAGCTGGTCCCAGTTCCTGCCGTCGCGCTGACTACCTTGCGGAGCATCTGCTTAAGCGTCTGATTAAATCGCTCACCAACCCGTCAGTTTGCGGGTGATAGACTGGCGCTTTCAGGTGCTTTATCTGCAGTAATTTGGCCACCTCCTTGAGCGTATCCGAAGTGAAGGGCGTACCCTGGTCCGTGAGGACCTCCTTGGGTATGCCCAGCGTGAAAACAAGTTAACCAGTTCCGTGCGATGCTTTTAGTATTAGCGGGCGCAGGGGAACCGCCTCTGGGTACCGGGTGGCATAGTCCACCATGACTAGGATATACTTGTGGCCACGGGTTGAGGGCTCCAGGGTCCCACCAAATCGACCCCTATCCTTTCAAAGGGATGTCCACGAGGGGAATAGGGACTAGAGGAGCACGGTCCCTCCTAGGAATCTGGCGGGTCTGGCACTCGGACAGGATTGACAGAACCGCGGACCTCCTCATTGATCCCAGGCCAGTAAAAGCGGGCTTAATCCTCTCCAGTGTTTTTCGCCCCGAGGTGGGCCTAGGAGGTGAGCATGTGCCAACTTCGCATATCTCCCGCCGGAAGGTGCGCGGAATTAGCAACAACTTCCGCACCTCGCCCTCATGGGTAGCCACTTTCGGTACAACAGATCATTTTCAAGGACAAAGAAGGGTTCCGCGGTGTGGATCCGTCCGCTGTCGAGCTGTTAGGCAGAACAATCGCGTTCGGGCAAAGCGCAGGGAGTCATCATTCCACTGCTCCCTCTTAAAGGAGGCGGCGTGGACCGAAATTGATGGTCCAGGCGCCGAGGGTCTTGGGGCCTGGGCCGGGGAAGTTCCTGGCTAGTCCCTTCTCCGGCGGAATCTTCGGGTCAAGGTCCGTAGCCACGAAAGGTCCCCGAGACACCAGCGCCCATAGGGCCTGCCCTTGTGCACGGCGTGGAGGCCGCGGGAGGGTTGCCTTTTCCCCTCATGACAAGATCCAACGAGGCCCGGGGCGCGAATGGCTTACCGCTGATTCTTTTAGACCAGTCTTGTCCCAGAATCACTGGGAAGGGGGGGTCAGGTAACACAGCGACCGCCATTTGGATTGGTTCCCCCTTCCAGGTAAGATAGCAGTGGCGGAGCGATATGACCTAGTCCCCCATGTACACAGGTAACCAACAAATGTTGCTTTAACCACTGTTGCGGTAAGGCAAGCGGCGAGCAACAATGGTAATGTTGCTGCGGAATCAAACAAAGCCACCACGGCGTGCCCATTTAGCAACACCACTCCCGTGATTCGGACTCGCCAAGGGATGCGGCGGGTACAATACCTCTCCGTGATGTCCAGCTGCAGTCCATAGGCTCCGGGCGATGTGATGGGGGCAGTTTGGCAGCAGGTGGCGGCTCTCGCCACACTTGAAACAGCGGGGCGGACCCGGCCTCTCTTTGGCTCTGGCTGGCGCTTC
>NW_024380578.1:0-12500 GCF_016835505.1 Polypterus senegalus | reverse complement strand
CATAGTCCCTCCAGCGTGTCCTGGGTCTTCCCCGGGTCTCCTCCCGGTTGGACGTACCCGGAACACCTCACCAGGTAGGCGTCCAGGAGGCATCCTGATCAGATGCCCGAGCCACCTCATCTGACTCCTTTCGATGCGGAGGAGCAGCGGCTCTACTCTGAGCCCCTCCCGGATGACTGAGCTCCTCACCCTATCTTTAAGGGAAAGCCCAGACACCCTGCGAAGGAAACTCATTTCAGCCGATTGTATTCGCGATCTCGTTCTTTCGGTCACTACCCATAGCTCATGACCATAGGTGAGTGTAGGAACGTAGATCGACTTGTAAATTGAGAGCTTTGCCTTACGGCTCAGCTCTTTTTTCACCACAACAGACCGATGCAGAGTCACTGCGGATGCTGCACCGATCCGCCTGTCAATCTCACGATTCATTCTTCCCTCACTCGTGAACAAGACCCCGAGATACTTAAACTCCTCCACTTGGGGCAGGATCTCCCCCCCAACCCTGAGAGGGCATTCCACCCTTTTCCGGCTGAGGACCATGGTCTCGGATTTGGAGGTGCTGATTCTCATCCCTGCCGCTTCACACTCAGCTGCGAACCGCTCCAGAGAGAGCTGAAGATCACGGCCTGATGAAGCAAACAGGACAACATCATCTGCAAAAAGCAGTGACCCAATCCTGAGTCCACCAAACCGGACCCCTTCAACACCCTGGCTGCCTAGAAATTCTGTCCATAAAGTTATGAACAGAATCGGTGACAAAGGGCAGCCCTGGCGGAGTCCAACTCTCACTGGAAACGGGTTTGACTTACTGCCGGCAATGGGGACCAAGCTCTGACACTGGTTGTACAGGGACCGAACAGCTCTTATCAGGGGGTCCCGTACCCCATACTCCCGGAGCACCGCCCACATGTTAGTGGGATTGAGGAGGTCTTCAAAGTACTCCCCCCACCGACCCACAACGTCCTGAGTCGAGGTCAGCAGCACACCATCCCCACCATATACAGTGTTGACACTGCACTGCTTCCCCTTCCTGAGACGCTGGACGGTGGACCAGAATCTCCTCGAAGCCTTCCGAAAGTCGTTTTCCATGGCCTCTCCAAACTCCTCCCATGCCCGAGTTTTTGCCTCAGCAACAACCGAAGCTGCATTCCGCTTGGCCTGCGGTACCTATCAGCTGCCTCCAGAGACCCACAGGACAAAGAGGTCCTATAGGACTCCTTCTTCAGCTTGACAGCATCCCTCCCCACCGGTGTCCACCAACGGGTTTGGGGATTGCCGCCGCGACAGGCACCAACCACTTTACGGCCACAGCTCCGGTCAGCCGCCTCAACAATAGAGGAACGGAACATGGCCCATTCGGACTCAATGTCCCCCACCTCCCTCGGGACGTGGTCGAAGTTCTGCCGAAGGTGGGAGTTGAAGCTACTTCTGACAGGGGACTCTGCCAGCCGTTCCCAGCAGACCCTCACAACACGTTTGGGCCTACCAGGTCTGACCGGCATCTTCCCCACCATCGAAGCCAACTCACTACCAGGTGGTGATCAGTTGACAGCTCGCCCCTCTCTTCACCCGAGTGTCCAAGACATATGGCGCAAGTCCGACGACACAACCACAAAGTCGATCATCGAACTGAGGCCTAGGGTGTCCTGGTGCCAAGTGCACATATGAACACCCTTATGCTTGAACATGGTGTTCGTTATGGACAATCCGTGGCGAGCACAGAAGTCCAATAACAAAACACCGCTCGGGTTCAGATCTGGGGGGGCCATTCCTCCCAATCACACCCTTCCAGGTCTCACAGGTCTGCCCACGTGGGCATTGAAGTCTCCCAGCAAAACGAGGGAATCCCCAAAAGGTATGCCCTCTAGCACCCCCTCCAGAGACTCCAAAAAGCGTAGATAATCCAAACTGCTGTTCGATATGCATACAAACAACAGTCAGGACCCTTCCCCACCTGAAGGCGGAGGAAGCCACCCTCTCGGATCCCACGGGTAAACCCCAGCGCACAGGCTCCAAGTGGGGGCAATAAGTATGCCCACACCTGCTCGGCCTCTCACCGGGGGCAACTCCAGAGTGGTAGAGAGTCCAGCACCTCTCAAGGAGATTGGTTCCAGAGTCCAAGCTGTGCGTCGAGGTGAGTCCGACTATATCTAGCCGGAACCTCTCAACCTTGCGCACTAGCTCAGGCTCCTTCCCCTTCAGAGAGGTGACATTCCACGTCCCAAGAGCCAGTTTCTGTAGCCGAGGATCAGACCGCCAAGGTCCCCGCCTCCGGCCACCACCCAACTCACACTGCACCCGACCTCCTTGGCCCCTCCCATAGGTGGTGAGCCCATGGGAAGGAGGACCCACGTTACCTCTTCGGGCTGTGCCTGGCCAAGCCCCATGGGTGCAGGCCCGGCCACCAGGCGCCGCCATCGAGCCCCACCCCAGGCCTGGCTCCAGAGGGGGCGGTGACCAGCGTCGGGCAAGGGAAAATGTCGTCCACAGTTTTTATTCTTCATTGTAGGTTTGGAACCGTTCTTTGTCTCATCCCTCACCTAGGACCAGTTTGCCTTGGGTGGCCTACCAGGGGCATAAAGCCCCGGACAACATAGCTCCTAGGATCATTGGGACACGCAAACCCCCTCCACCACGATAAGGTGACGGGCTCAAGGAGGGGTGTGTATATAATATATATATGGCCAGGACTGAGTGTTTGGGGTGATGTGCACTGACTGGGTCTGAGTGACCATTATTAATATTGTAAATAAACGTGTGGTGAGTATTAAAAACATGTACATATATACTGTATATATATATATATATATATATATATATATATTATATACTACTAGCAAAATACCTGCGCTTTGCAGCGGAGAAGTAGTGTGTTAAAGAAGCAATGAAAAAGAAAAGGAAACATTTTGAAAATAACGTAACATGATTGTCAATGTTATTGTTTTGTCACTGTTGTGAGTGATGAGTGTTGCTGTCATATATATATATATATATATAAATATAAATATATATATATATATATATATCTACATATATACATACATATACATACACACATACACACACATATATACACACAAATACATATATATATATACATACATACACAAACACATATATAAACATATATATACATATACATACATATCTACATATATACACACACAGCTATTTCAGTATCAGTGCAATACGCTGTTTGTTAAAACGGATGACACCCGCTCTTACGTGCAAGTCTGCGTGGATATTATGAACTATCGTATTTGTTCAAGTTCTATTTAAATTTTAAATAGAAGGAATTTTTATTTAGTCGACAGAAATATCTTTGGTAGGAATGGTAAAAACAGACAGGAATATTATTCCTGAATAAATCAACTCAAACCTTAAACAACTTATAATATTTTGCTCTCCATAAAAATATATCCTGTCTAAATTATACAAGTTAGAAATAAAGTAAACATTAAAAGAACAAACATTCAAATGTCTTTACTCTTATGTAATTTTATATTTTATAAAAATAAACTTAGATTTTAAATATCCCAAAAGATTTTGCTCTCCATAAAAATATATCCTGTCAAAATTATACAAATTCAAATATGAACATGCTGCATAACAAAACCTGGAAATATAAATAAAATGTGTTCCTTTCAGCAATAACAAATCAAATCATTCAGTTGTCTTTGCTCATATGTCATTTTAGAGCTGGACGTCTGGCATCTTTTTTTGGCAACAGGTTCATTTCTGTTTGGTGTGAGGTTCTGTGTTGTGGAGATTCTCAGGATGGATTGCAGGTGCTCATCAGTGAGGCGACTCCTGTGTGCTGTTTTGTTAGTCTTTATCACTGAGAAGAGCTTCTCACACAGATATGTGCTACCAAACATGCACAAGGTTCGAGCCGCATGTAGACGGACTTTTTTTGTTCTTCAGTTTATCAGCAAAGTGCGTATTTGGGAACACCGTAGTGACGACTTGGTTTAACATTACTTGGTAACAGGGAAAGTGGGGCAAGTGGTTTTGTCTCCCATAAAAGCAGCCTCAAGTGAAATCACTTTGTGATTGTGCACGGGTAAAAACGTCCGCTGAAGTGTCAGATTCTTATTTAATTCTTCTGCTTTCTATATCTTCTGCATTGCATTCAGGTCTTTCAGGTTACCCTGATGTTTTGTTTTATAGTGCCGTCTTAGATTAAATTCTGTAATTACAGCCACATTAGCTCCACAAATGAGACACACGGGTTCAGTAAACATATACTCAGCCTCCCATCGGTTTTTAAAGGCTCTATTTTCAGAATCAACTTTTCTCTTCAGCATCGTGTGAGCTAGCTTCGCAATAACTTGCAGCATCTTAAGGTAGACTTGATTAACGCGGTAAGTGTTCGGCAAGGCAGCTGAAGCGATGCATTATGGGATCTGTACTTTATTGTGTTACCAGCGCTTTATATACCCGGGCTTTAATAACAATAATACAGTATATAAAATGATCTCGGGGCGGATATAATTACGCCCGGGCGGATGTGGCCCGCGGCCCTTGAGTTTGACACATATGGACTAAATAGAACTTGAAAAGATATATTTTTTCAAATGTGATCGCGCAATTCATAGAGTTGACGCGCACTACAGCCTGCAGGCCTCAATAAGTCATCCTCCCCTCGCCCTTACTTTTTTACCGTTCATCTAATGAATACACTGAGTATGGCTTTACCAAAACAATCATTGATGGCGAATAAAGTATCCATTATTCGAGTATGTAGATCGGGTTATACATATATACATATATATATACCCGCGTATCGTAGCGGAGAAGTAGTGTGTTAAAAAAGCTAGAAAAAGAAAAGGGAACATTTTAAAAATAACGTAACATGACTGTCAATATACAGTATTTGTTTTGTGAGTGTTACTGAGTGTTGCTGTCATCAAGGATTTGATTATCATTATTTCTTTCAATCAGGTTCGTATTTGTAGGATGTGTTGTGTTCAAGTTACATTCCGTGTTTGTCAATCGTTGTAAAGATGACAGGTTTCATTCATCGATTCGTTTCTTACTGCATCAATAAACAGCTCGTCTTCTTCTTTATCTGAGACCTGACACACTGCATGCATGGGTTTTTTTACACTGTCTTCCTTTAGCGGGACATTGACTTTTTCCAACGTGTGCTTTGTTTCCGCAGTAGTTGGATTTATGAATATGCTTGTATGTATGAGTCGCTTCATATTTTTTGCTGCCTTTTCAATTGTGTAATTGGTTTTGTTCAGCTTTTGGAACTGTTGCCTTTTATCTGTGCCCTCGTCAGTTCACGTGAGCCACTCGGTGTACATGCATCGAAGGTTCCCAGCTGTGCTGGTGCCATCTCGTGCTATGTCCATGGCTGTATTTAATGTTACCTTAGTCCTGGCACTTAAAACTTTCTCTAGTTTAAGCTGAGTTTGTGTCAAACAGTACCCTGACCATCTCATCTTCCTCTCCATAAGCACAGTCCTTCACCCGTGAATATTTACCCGTGGCAGTTTGCTATTGGATTGCCGATGACGGACGGCCTTATATGGGCAGGCACTAAATTACAAACGCCAGCGGCAGCCTGTCTATGAACTTAATTTAAAGTGTAGGTTTACATCGTGCTTTGTTTCAAGTAGCAGAACTCATGAATATGGTTGTATATGTTACTCGCCGCTTCTTATTGTTTAGCTGCCTTCTCAATTATATAATGCATGTTTTCTTCAGCGCTTTTTGAGGTCTTCCTGGTTTTCTATGTACTGCGTGATTACGTGGGAGGCGTGATGATGTCACACTAAACTCCCCACGGCGTTGAAGCTCATCTCCATTACAGTAAATGGAGAAAAACTGCTTCCAGTTATGACCATTACGCGTAGAATTTCGATATAAAACCTGCCCAAGTTTTGTAAGGAAGCTGTAAGGAATGAACCTGCCAAATTTCAGCCTTCCACCCACATGGGAAGTTGGAGAATTAGTGATGAGTGAGGGAGTGAGTGAGTAAGGGCTTTGCCTTTTATTAGTATATATATATATATATATATATATATATATATATATATATATATATATATATATATATATATATTTATATATATATATATATTTATTTATTTATATTTATATATATTTATATACAGGTAGTCCCCAGGTTAGAGACATCGACCTATGACTTACAAATGGGGCCGCAGCTGCAATTCATGCACTTCAGCAACTGGCGCTCCGTCATCTTGAGCCTGTGGAGGCTGGATGGGGGTGATTTCGCTGCTCGCACAGTGTAGTGTCTCTCGGGCAGCTCCAGGCGGCAGGCGGTGACCCGTGGTCCATAGTGGGGCCAAAACTATCATTCATGTTCAGGATGATGGTTCACTGCGTGCCCACTACGCCGCCGCAGCTACTGCTCCTGACTTGACGTAGGAAGAATGGAGTGGAGGGGGGCGTTTCACTGCCCGCACAGCACACACGGCTGCCCCGTTCGTTCTCGGTGGACAGCTGGTAAAGCTGCAAACGGTGACACAGTTGTGGCTGAACGGAGGTCATTGAGGGTGAACGGGGCGGCAGGGGGTAGCATTGTAGTGTGCCTTGGATGGCTGCCTGTTGAATGGGGGTGATTTACTTACCCGCCATTGTCTGGACGGTGTTCATTCTCAGTTGGCGGATGCTGCAGGCAGCATACTGTAGTGGAGGTGACTGTGTGGTGGCCGAGTTATGAATCCTCCCTCGCTGCCCCCTGTCATTCTCAATAGCAAGCCTGCTTGTACTGTTACGCATATAGCTGGAAGTTGTCTCTTGTCAATACATCAGACGTGTTGATGACGGTGCCTTCCTGCTGTGATAGCGTGTACAGTGCTGTGCAGAAGAGCTCATCTTAACCTTTTGTCTTCACCCTTCAAGAATTTCTCTAAAACACAAATCTGATGCAAGTGCTGGTGATAAAGCAAAGAAGAGAAAAAGTATCACCATGAAAAATAAAGTAGAAATAATAAAAAGGCCAGAGAGAGGTGAAACTCCATCATTTGTTGGTAGAGCACTTGGTTATAGTCGGTTGACAATAGCATTTATTAAAATAATGTACCTGTTCCGACTTACATACAAATTCAGGTTACGTACAGACCTACAGTCCCTATCTTGTACGTAACCCGGGGACTGCCTGTATAATAATATAAAATCCGTTGTCTGTCTGTATGTCTGTCTGCTTTTCATAAGAGAACTACTTAATGGATTTAGATCGGGCTTTTTTCTAGAATTTGAACATTCAAGTTGATTTTTGAAGGTCTCAGAGACCTTCAAATAAATGCTCTGTACACATAGTTTTTGATTCTTAAAGCAGTCATATTTGAGAAATATAGATACCTAGATTCACATACGCTTTGATCTCTTTATATAGCTTTCCCATATAACAATGCTTTTTTATATACATATAAGGTTGTGGATGTGTTATTAGGTAACTTAGCAAAATCATCTTTATTGTTCTAAGTGTGTTATTTATTCTGAAAAGTTTGTAGTGCATAATGTAAAGTGATAGTTTAGTTAATGAGAGCACAATTCATATTAATGAGCTTTGTTTGTGCTGAAGTTAAGCTTTTATAAGTTGTAATTTGTTTCATTTTGTGCAGGGGATGAGGAGCAATGCAATGCAGAAAAAGGTCACGTTTCACCTAAAGAAGAACTGTTTCAAAGGTAAACTCCAACTGCACAGAATTTCAGTAATTTACACAAATTTTTTGCTTTAATAATATTAACTAATATATTAACTAAATAATAATATTAGTATCTAATTATTAGTTAATTCTTGTTTCGTAATTTTCTTTTAAAGTATTTATCTTTCCTTTAATAAGGTTTAAAGGCAGATCATTGTATTCTTAATGAGTAATTCTGTTTATGGGGAAGAGGAATATATTTTTTTTTTTCTTAACTATATTGTATAGGTCAATGTTGCAAATTCCAAAGTAGCAAAATTTTCAGAATAATGAATACTTTTGTTGGTCTGGATAAAGGTTCATACAACATATAGTTTAGCGGATTTTGTTTTAATAAAGTGTAAATTTCAATATAAGAAACGCTTTTTCGAATAGAAATTGCTACCGAAGATGATAAAGCGATTTAAAAAATACTTAATGCTACACCTGTACTTTTGCTGATTCTCGAGACTCATGAAACAGGCTGCCTCTTTCTTGTTGGATCAAAAGAAAGTGACAGTCTGTTGCAAAATTTCCAGTCTCTGGCAGTTACAGAGAGGCTCGTCGAGAGTGTAGGTGTGACCTCATACAGGTATAGCCGAATTTGAGTAAGTGCACCACCGAATATCTGTGTGGGTAGTTGTGTCATGTGCAAACGCTGTACAGTTAGAGTTTCTCAAAGTTTTCTTTGCGATTAACAACTCTGGAAAAAAAAGTTGCATCGTTCATCTCATTTTCATTCTGTATTCATACCTGTATTTCTATTTTTAAAAAAAGTTACACCTATCATCTCATTTTCAAATAAAATAGGTTTTGCAGTTTTAGAAGCGCAGATTTTTTTAACAGGTATCGTAAAGCTTTGATCACAGTGTTGCACATGAGACATGAAGGTGAGACCAGGTTTCCAAAGAAAATACAGGCAATTTATTACTGTATAGAAAAGGCATGCACAGTCTCAAGTCTTCATTCAAAATAGGAGCTATAACTTCAGGACTCAAACAAACAAGATAGGAGCTGCGACACATGGTCAATTGTCCTGCTTTAGCTCCCATTTTCAGATTAGAGGAACACCAGCAGCTCAGAATCACCACTGTGGCAGAACAGAAGAGTGTGAGGAAGACCAGGTTGACAGCCCAGTTTTAAATGTTCTAAACATCATGCATCAAGCACGTTGTGCGGTAAGCCTGATCCTGCAGAGGACAATTAATCGCTTTGGCCTCGGTTTACTGTTTACCAGATGCAGCAAAACAGCTATGGAGCTGCCATTGTGCTGCTGCCGTGTGAATTGCTGGTGACCCTGGTCACAATAGTATACGTATTTTCCCCCATATTCATTATAGCAAAATTTCTGTTAAAACAAAATATTTTTACAGTATATCAGTGCATGCTTTGAACCTCTTAAGTTTTAGAATGTATAAGGCCACTTTTATGAATCTTGCATACATTTATCAGAAAAGGTTTCAGACTAACCTTAACTTATGTAAATCTTACAAACTTCAGCTCTCATCAGTGCATATATATATATATATATATATATATATATATATATATATATATATATATATATATATATATATATATATATATATATATATAATATCCCCTGAGCTTCAGAACAAAGTGTTCAAAAAAGCAGGCATCAGTTTCTCTATATAAATCTGTGTGACATTACTAGAAAATAATTAGCTTGATTTTGTTTTTCATTAATCTGTGCTGTGACCTTACACAGATTTAACAAGTATTAAACCTTTTTTGATGTGGTGCATCAATCGGCCATTCCAGAAGTAAAAGAATATGAGAAAGGTTATTGTGGCACCGAAAATTAGTTGTGTAATATTATCTAAAGCAACATCCTAATTCAGGTGAAATGAAAGCTTTTATATTAAGAATACATGCAGCGAATGGCATACTCTTGTCCTATGGAACATTCTGAGAAGATATTTGCACTTAAGATTGATCCTCTCGTAGATCATAAGCTCTTGTTGATGAGTTACCTACAAAAGTGACTCGTTGATCACACCAAGTTGGTATGCTGTAATTCGAGATTTAACTTTTCATTCTGCAGCTGCCCAGTGACTTCCAAATGTGGAAAAATAGATTATGTGCTTCTGTGTTCATATTTCCAATTAAACTTCTTCACTTTCTCTGTCTCAGGTGACTGTTTTTCTAGAAACAAATAAGGGTTTTACAAGATTACCAATAAACAAATAACACAAAACATAAAGCTAAACTGATATTGTTTAAATTTTTTTCGATAAAAGGGCACAATCTTAAGAAATTAATTGCTCAAGGAAACATTCATTATGAACCAACTCTTTTACGCTTTTCCAAAATGTCTTATGTCTTAAATTGGATATTTGTTTAAGTGAGGGAATATGTGCTTGTCTGTCTTGATGTGTGTGTGTGTGTGTATATGTGTGTACAGTTTGAAGATGCTGCAAGGTAGGGAGCTGGCAAGAGCAAATTTAATTGAATAAACTTATGCCCTTATAAGTTTTCGTTTTTTAGTATTTTTGAAGGGGGAAAGCTATACAAGGTATAGATGTATTTGTTACACAGGTTATTACTTTCATCTTAAGTAACATGAACATCCAGAAATGCATTTGATAATGTATTTGTTGTCTTTACCCCAGCTGAAAGGTTACGAACAATATTAGTGTTGAATTAAAAAGTACAAATCAGTAATGATGTTTAATATTTGCCTGGTTTAGTATTCACTAAAGATTGAAGAATTCCTTTGTCTCAAGTTCTTTTTTACACCATGATGAGACTTCAGTGGCACACATTTATTTATTTTATTTTGGATTTATTGATTTTAATAAAAAATAACATTCCATACAAATAAGTCAAGTTTTATAAGACTTGGTTCAAAACAAATCAACCCCACCATGAGAAAGAGAGCTAGGCCAGCAGAATAAAACTAGTAAAATAAAAAAGGAAAAAAGAGGGGAGGGAATCTGTTTCCTCAATTAAAATGCTTATTCTAAAATGTTATTGATTAGATTTATTAAAGGCTGACACTTAGCTTCCAATCTCCGAAGCCTGTTTAATGTATATATTCACCTGCAAAGTCAAACACCCCGGAGATATTATTATCGTTGGATGCAGAAAAAGCATTTGATATGACTGAATGGAACTACCTTTTCTCTACATTAGAGAAATTGGGTTTGGCCTGAACATTTGTGCATGGATCAAACTACTGTATACCAATCCAGAAGCTTCAGTTTGTATTAATAACATTAATTCAGACTACTTTAAACTAGAAAGTGGTACCAGACAAGGATGCCCCTTGTCACCACTGCTATTTGCAATCGCCATTGAACCACTGGCAGTTCACTGTCGCAATGATTATCAGAGAAGGACTTGAACAGAGAATTTCTCTATATGCAGATGATATGGTTTTGTATATATCAGACCCACAAAATACTGTGCCTGCAGTCTTAACAGCACTTACAGAATTTCAAAAGATCTCTGGTCTCAGAATTAATTTGAATAAAAGTGTGCTCTTTCCAGTGAATTCTCAAGCATAGATTGGACACCTTCCCTTTTATTATTGCAGATCAGTTTAATTACCTAGGGCAGGGGTCCTCAATCACGGTCCTGGAGGGCCACAGTGGCTACAGGTTTTTGCTCCAACCCATTTGCTTATAAGAAGCACTTACTGCTCCAGTAACACTTCTGCTTCACTTTAGTTGTCTCACTTGTTAAGATTTTGAACCCTTATTGCTTATTTTAGTCTTAAGCAGCTGTATTCTTGGTTTTTAATTGTTCCTAATTAGCAATAACATGGAAATGACAAAAGAAACCAGCATTTCTCCATTTAGCTTGTTACCATTTACACCTGTGAGTATTTATCATGCACTATTGGGTTTAATTAAATACTTGGAAGGAGAGCGCAGAGAAAAAAGTGAAGGGCTGAGAATTACTCATCCATTTTAGCCTTCAAATCAAATAGATGATATCCTTAGAAAGGAGAAGAAACTCGGATATGCGAATTACCTGAAATAGCAGAGTTATAGCACTATCAAGCCATGAAATTAAATTATTGGCAAGAATTGCTTTCTAATTAAGCAACTGGGTTGGAACAAAAATCTGTAGCCACTGCAGCCCTCCAGGACTGTGATTGAGGACCCCTGACCTAGGGGAAAATATCACAAGTAAACATAAAGCTCTTTATCAACAAAATGTTGCCGTCTCTATGGAAAAAAAATAACCAAGACTTGCATAGCTGGTCAATCCTTCATCTCACTCTTGCTGGAAGAATTAACATTGTTAAGATGAATATCCCTCCTATGCTTCTCTTTTTATTTCAAAACATTCCAATATACATGAATAAATCATTCTTTAAGCAATTAGATTGAACCATAACCTTAGTTATTTGGAACCTTAAACATCCATGTATCCAAAGATTGACCCTACAAAGACCTAAGGCAAAAGGTGGCATGGCTCTACCTAACTTTCAGTTTTATTACTGGGCAGCAAACATACAAGCTATAAAAACCTGGGCACAAATAGATGAATATACACAGGCTTGGTCTGCAATAGAAATAAATTCCTGCACTACTTCTTTATATTCTCTGCTTTGTTCCCTAATAAATGCAAGTTATGGCATTCAGGATCATATATGACATCTTGTACTGCAAATGAGACTTTTTTATGTTAAGAATTCCTACACCTAGTTTTCTTTGTTAAGCTGGAATAGAATATTTGGCCAGTCCAATCTGTGCAGTCGAAACTGATTCTTGCCTAATAAGTGGGTCTCTTGTAAAAGTACTACAGGTAAAATTCTGTTACAACGAACTGCCAGGGACCTAAAAAATATTTCATTGTAATGAA
>NW_024380577.1:0-5088 GCF_016835505.1 Polypterus senegalus | reverse complement strand
CAAGGAAGGGACTGATTCTAACAGACAGCAATGAATGATTGGTGTAGTGTAGCAATAGAGCATAATACGCTCTTTGTACTAACGCAAGTAATTGAGGAGCTATGAAAAGCAATGTCTGTGTTAGTGAGGTCAACTTTCTTTAAACCCATTTTTAAATTTTTTATTAGCTGTGTATTTGGTGGATTACAAATCAATGAACCATGTTTCCCAGATTTTTCAGACTGGTTTCTAATTTTACTGGAAGATAAGCTTTTATATAAATGTTTAATAAAATAAAAATTTGTAATGCTATTATCCAGCGTCCTGCTTTCTTGTAAAACTTAGTTGTTGCTACTCTTGTATGTAATACAGCCTCATCATTATAGTTTGTTAACTTTATTATGGAAAACTATTGCATTGATGTAATCTGATATCAACATAATAAAAAAAAGATGGCTTTGGAGGGCACACTTTACACCGGTCGAGTGTCAGTCCTGCACTCCTAATTCTATTCCTAATTCGACACCTCGATTACATTGTTTTGCTTAATTATTAGCACCGCTCGCTTTTAATATAAAAAATGTGGACAAATGTTAAAAGAAACACATCACCAAATGCTAATAGGGTGTTATGAAATAAATGACATACATCTATTAATCCATTAACCTGAACACGGAAAATGCTGTGATTTTTACTATTAAACCACGAGATTATGAAGTGGTTCAACTAAAAGTGACGTACTTACAAAAAGCTGTAGATGGCAATTATAAAGTTCACAGACACGCGCATTTCACTTTGCTCCCTCTTCATTCGACTGGAGTTAAATTTTTCAGGCGACACATCTTCCATGACGTTATAAAATTCAAAAGTTTCCATCTTTTCCAGTAACAAGTCCACTTACAGACGTTGTTAAACGACAACACAAAAATGACTCGCAAGTACAAGTCAAACCTGATGAGTGACATGTGTCGTAAAACATTCGACATGCGCAGAACAAATCGGGCAGCGTCATGAAATGAATTTTAATCAAGCAGAGAGTGCGTGCGCGAGACAAATCGGATGGGGACTCGTGTCGCAAAGTAAAAAAACGCAGATCGGACAAGGTCGTAATAGTAAAGCTCTGCGCGATGATGCTGCTCGCTAAATCGGGTAGGCACCGCAGATCGGGTAGCGACAAGCCCTATGCGCAGCATAAAGTGTTCTGCTTCACGGGTATTACTACAATAACTATTCAAGCATTCCAAGTGTCTCCAAGAGCTTTCCATAATGTAGGCGTTTTCGCTTTTTCTTCCACAATGGCTGGCATGGCAAAAAATTACTTTTGTGATTGTTGGTAAGTGTAGATTATCGAAATATGTGCCGTTTAATGATCGTCTCTCTTCAAACTGATGAAATGATATTCTTTTATAAATCCGCTTTCAAATCAGATAGTTCCAGCGACAAAGAGCAATCTCCAAGCAGCCTCTCACACGGAGGTATGTTTTCTACTTTTAAATGAAAAAACTGTACCTAGTTGTAACGCCCAGAGTTTATAAATGAATTATTTTTCTTATTTCAGAAGGCTGTAGTTTCTGACTGGTTGGTTGCTCAAAAAATGAGTCAGTTCTTCTTTTGGCCGTACTTTTAAATCGAAATGTTGTTTATAAGACCGCCTATATTTAACGTCTTTAAGTATGTACAAACATAATACTTTTTAATGGTAATATACATTTCATGCTGATTACTTTTAATGGGAATGCACAAACGTATTAGTTATAAGAACGTTCAGGCTGATTACTTTTAAATTAAACGTCTTTAAGTACGTACAAACACTTTTAAATCGAAATGTTGTTTATAAGACCACCTAGATTTAATACTTTTAATGTCTTTGTATGTACAAACTTATTACTTTTTAATGGAAATGCATAAACTTGTAAGAACGTTCAGGCTGATTACTTTTAAACGTCTTTAAGTACGTACAAACCTAGTCTTTTATATTTTAGAATCGGAGGGTGAACTGTTTGTTTCTTTAAATCTAACTAGTTCGCAATTGGAGGATTTAATAGCTGCCACATTGTCTTTTGAGAATAAAAATGCTCTGGGTGCATTCTTGGGAGAGGATGAAAAAACAAGACCTCAGGCTACAAACTTTCTTAAAACACTGTGATTTCCCTCAACATATACAACCGAGGGACTCGTTGTTCGGCGGACGTACCAACACCATAAAATTGTACCACAAGGCAGTGGGCCCCGAACAGATTCACTATTATGATTTCACTAGCTTGTACCTGTTTGTAAATAAAACAAAAATGTACCCGGTCGTTCACCCCACTATCATTTTTCAGCAGTTTGGCGATCTCAGGCAGTATTTTGGATTAATTAAAGCCACCGTCCAGCCTCCACGTGGTCTCAATTTTCCACTCCTGCCTCTCAGGTTTTGTGGTAAATTAATGTTCACCCTCTGTCGCACCTGTGCGGAGACAGAAGCTCAGATTGTGGACTGTCGTCACACAGAGGATGAAAGAGCTTTAACCGGTACTTGCTGCAGTGTGGAAATAGCAAAGGCCATTGACAAAGGGTATAAAGTTTCAAAAGTATACGAGATTTGGCATTACCCCGAACGTACTTCTGAGTTATTCTCAGACTATATCAAGTTTCATCTAAAAGGCAAGCAGGAGGCCTCGGGCTATCCTGCCTGGTGTACGGATGAGGCTTCCAGAGACCGCTATATTTTAGATTATTATCAGAAGGAAGGTGTACAATTGGACCGCGATAACATCGCCTAAATCCACCAAGAGACAAATTTCAAAGCTGTTTTAAATTCTCTTTGGGGTAAATTTGTGCAAAAACCCCTCCATCTCACTACTAGCTTAGTCAAGGACGGTGAGGAATTCTTGCAATATATTTTCTCCAAACAGTGTAATGTTTCTTATTTTGAATTTATCGGCGATGAGATTGCTCAAATACAATGGAAGTACACCGATGAAAAGTATACCCTACCTGGTAGCGTTAATGTTGTCATTGCTGCTTTCACCATGGCCTATGCCCGATTAGAGTTGTACGATTTACTGGACAGTCTGGGAGAAAGGGTGTTGTACCACGACACCGACTCGGTCATTTTTACTTCTCAGCCTGGTCAGTTCAATCCTCCTCTGAGTGACTATTTAGGAGAGCTCACCAGTGAGTTAAATCCTGGTGATTATATTACTGAATTTGCTTCAGGCGGTCCAAAGACGTACGGGTATAAAACGGCACAAGGCAAAACATGTATGAAGGTAAAAGGTATCACCATCAATCACAAAACCGGTAAAATTATAAACCTCGAGTCACTAACCAATCTAGTGCAGAATTTTGTGACGTCTCATGAAGCCCCTCCTCAAAAGTTACTGGTTCACGGTAAGCAGATCCATCGAAATAAAAAACATTTCACTTTAGAAAACAGACCACTCAGGAGGAAATTCAGAGTGGTGTATAACAACACAAGACCTTATGGCTACTAAAAGAGATTTTGACGCACGCCTTCAACACCCCTTCGCTAAAATTATGTCCGGACCCTCTTGTTCCAGTAAATCCTATTATGTGAAAAATTATTGGAACATTCGAACCACTTTGTGTCTCAACCTTTTCAAAATATAATTTGGTTTTATAGTTGCTGGCAGAAAATGTATGACGAGCTATTGGCTAAATTTCAGCAATTAAAATTTATTGAGGGGCTCCAAAAGTCTTTATGTGATGACAAACTTCTCCCTCCTGAGAAAATAAATTTGGTCATTATAGATGATCTGATGGAATCGGCTAGCAAAAGCCAAGAAATAGAAAAAGCTTTCACAAAATATACTCATCATCGGAATCTGCCTATCATTTACTTGGTTCAAAATTTATTCTTTCAAGGAAAGAAAAGCCGAACGATTAATCTTAACGGCAATTATATTACTCTTTTTAAAATCCCCAGGGACAAATTGCAGATTACTACCTTGGCCTGCCAAATGTATCCGAGGCGTGTTAAGTTCTTTTTGGAGGCTTTCGAAGATGCTACAAAACTACCATACGGCTAGAGAGAGAGCGGATCAGCGAGCGGAAGCAGAGAGCGGATCAGCGAGCGGAAGCAGAGAGCGGAAGCAGAGAGCGGCGGTGTCTCCCACAGGCACGTAGCCCTTCGAAAGCACCCGAGCAAGTTCACCTGAGGTAAAGCCGGCAGCTGACCAGTAGAAATAACCGGTAGTGAGAAATTAAAGTCGATCGCTCAGCGGGTGGTGGAAACTTAAAGCGACAGTGATTCAGCTGAATACGGAAAGCGCTGAAGCACCTATAAAAACAGCAAAGATGACTTCAACACTTAATGTAAGTTCTATCTGCTCTCTGCCCATCGAGGGCACGTTTATATGTGTGTCCTGCAGTATGTACAGCTCAGGTTTTCTGGCCGACAATGCAGATAGCTTCACCTGCCAAAAATGTTTAGTTAATTTAGAGTTGGTCGGGAAAATACGCGAATTGGAGGACCGCGTTAGGAATCTGATAGCGATTAGGCAAACCGAAAATTGGATCGACTCGGTTTGTTTAGATAATTCTGCTACTTCTGATTCGGCTTCAGTCTCTCCAGGTTCCACTGTAGTCAGTGCAAGGCCGAAATCAGCAGCACCAATTCAGCCACAGGGCGAGTGGGTAACAGTAAGACGGGGGTCTAAGAATCCAAAATTTAGTCCCCCAGCACCCAGGTCACCAATTCGGACCCAGAACAGGTTCTCAGCTCTCCGCAGCGCGCCTGTGAAAACTGAGAATAATAAAGTGCTCATAATTGGCGATTCCATAGTGCGGAATGTTAGAATTCCAAACTATGTTAAACCAGCAGTTAATGTTAAGTGCCTCGCAGGGGCCAAGATTTCTGGCATAAAGGCCGCATTGGACAGTGTTGCCGACAATGAAGTATCTACCTGTAGCAGTGTTACCATTGGTTAGAACTGCATCTCCCAGCAGTCCTTGCAGGGCTGTTGGGGGCAAAGGTGGCCAGAGGGGTTCAAAAGAGGGCAGGGGCAAGAGGGAAAAAGTTTTGTTCTTGTTTGTTTGGTGCTTGTTATAACTGTTGAACTGCCTTGTCAGGGGGTGATCTGCTTTTACTGAGGCGTTTCTGAT
>NW_024380576.1:0-8209 GCF_016835505.1 Polypterus senegalus | reverse complement strand
GGTGCTGCCAGTCTGCAAAACCAAGCAGAGAGTTGCGTACGCCAGGGTATGAGGTACCGTGGAAATGTGTGTGGCTTTACGCCAAGTTTAGGTTTTATACATCGTGATTTGAATGCGGAAACGTTCTTACACATCATTTTTCTGCATATGCACTGTTTATACATGAGGCCCCAGGTCATGTCATTGCAGGATCAAATTTCTATGCTTTCATCTATTGCTGTCGAGCATCAGTATTGTGAACAGGACACCCAAAGCTGCCATTATGATAAACTAAGCAAACTCCAAGAATTCAAACCTACGTACCTGCATACTGGTTCTGATTCCTTCTGATCCACATAAGTTCCTTGTGAAATGGCATGGTCCAGCTGTCATTGAGGAGCATATGGGGCTGGTAAATTACAAAGTCAGAATACCAAGCAGATGGAAGCCTGTGCATGTTTTGCATGTTTTTCTGTTGAAGGAATGGCATGAACCCCAGGAGGTGTTGTTGTCCATGGCTGCTGTGTCCCAGACAGATGTTGCTATTGGTGACAATTTGACAGACTCACAGAAAGTGGAGATGCTGTCTTTGATAGGTCGGAACACTTACGTCTTTTCCACCATGCCGGGCCTGACTTGGCTTGCCGAACATAAGATTGTTATGGTGCCTGGTGTTAAGGTACAGATGCACCCTTTTTGGATAACTGAGGCTAGGAGGAATGTAGTACGCAATGAAGTCAGACAGATGCTTGAATTGGGTGTTATTCATGAAAGTAAAAGCAACTGGTGCAGCCTGACCATTTGGGTTCCAAAACCTGACGGTTCGATTCGATCCTGTATCGATTTTAGACGCTTAAATAAGGTTTCCAAATTTGATGCTTATCTTGCATAAGCAGGTTTAAAAAATAGATAAAAAATAACTTTATCTAAGCAGCATTTCCTTTTTTTGTTTTCCTCTGGTTATCGTTTGTGAGGGTGTGGAAGACGAATGTTCTCTTCGTTCCCTTGTACTAATTCATGTCTGAGAAGTAAGCTTTACGAAACCAAGTAACAGCATGCTTTGTTTTAGCAAAGAGAAAAATATTTGTGCAAAGGACTCAAGGTCTGAGCATTTCACACGAGTCTGCCTTATCACGTTTTCCCTTAGCTTACATTTGAACGCCATAACAAAAGGGGCCAAGAAATCAAGTTGCATAAGGGACATTGAAGGGGCTCAAGGATTGTGTATAATAAAGTGTTGACTGTTACATTTTATAATGATATTAAATTACGCATTCTAGGGGTATAAAACTGGACCCCACCCAACAGACGGGGTTCAGAAGAGCCCTGATGCTGTCATGTATATTTGATTGTCTGCTTTTCTGAAACTCTTCTCACCGTGACTCTGAAAATAAAGCTGCTTTATAACCGCACCTGCTGTCGGGTCTGAAACCTTCGTCCACAAGGGAAACTATAGTTACTACAGGTAGAGTTTAGAATTGACTTAAGTTACACAGTTAGCAAGATGTTCTTTTGGTAAACTTGAACTGTGCATCTCCATATAACTTTGAGGCTGACAAGGAAACCTGAACTGAAGGAGGAGTAATAGAAGTAAAATCCTTTGAACTGAAGTGGTTTGTTGGAAAATGACTGCGAGGCACAATTAAAGATGTGCAGATGAACTCTTTGATATAAAAGGGTTGGTTGAACAAGATGTTTCTGAAGATACCCTAACAAGCAAAAGGTACTGTACATTCTAATAGATAGATCTTTGCTAGGCTAAAGGATACGTTTTTGAGGATATTGTCAATCCAGTGTCTATTTCCAGTGCTGGAAGCTATATTTTTTAGATGACTGCAGTGGTTTGAAGCAACTCCATAACTTTAAGGTTACAGAAAATGGATGAAATAAGTTCCATTTTCTCAATTTTACCAATATATTGTCAGCTTAGGCAGACCTAGAATTTTTATTTACTAAAATAATGCCTTAATATAAGGTATAAATTGTGACAGTACAGTTGCTTACTTATTATTTTTTTATATATATTTTAGTCTACTCACAGGTTAAGTAACTTGATCAGGGTTACGCAGTGAGTTGAAGACAGACATTAATCTGGCATCTGGTGTCTTTTAAAGACTAGTGTCTGAGCCATTCCATCACACTGCACACTGACATTACATAAATATTCACTAAAGGAGACAAAATTGTTTTCAGTATAGATGTGTTAGCAGATTTACTGGTCTAAGTACTAATTTGAATATGAATAGTAATTTGAATTACATGTTCTGTAATTGGCACTTTTCAAAATAATTATTCTAGTACCACATCTTCTAGCAAAATGTCATTTGCAAAATTCCCTCTTGGCCCCAAATCAGTGCATGTCCAGCAACCATATCTATCTTTTTTTAAATATGGCAACCAGAGCTGTGCACACTACTCTAGGTGAGACCTTGCTAGTGCATTATATAAATTAATCAAAACTTTTCTTTATTTTATACTAAACACATCATGATATACAGTACATACACAAAGTACTCAAAACACATCAAAAAGAAAACATCTTTTCAAAAAGGTTTGCAAATTTACTAAAAATTAAAAACTGAAATATCTCATTCATATCAGTATTCAGACCCTTTTAATTCAGTATTTTGTGGAAGGCACTTTGGCAGCTGTTACAGCTTTGAGTCTTCTTGGGTAAGTCTCTACAAGCTTTGCACATCTGGATTTGGGCAGTTTATCCCATTTTTCCTGGCAGATCATCTCAGGTTTTGTTAGTCTGGATAAGAACCATCTGTAAACTGCAATGTTTAGGACTCTCCATAGATGTTTGATGTGATTAAGTGTGTCCTTTGGCTACACATGGAGAGTCAGAGGCTTTTCTCAAAGCCACTCCAGCATTGTCCTCACTGTATGCTTCAGGTTATTGTGCTGAAAGGTGAACTGTTGCTCCAGTCTGAAGTTGTGGGCACTCCGGAGCAAGTTATCTACAAGGACCACCCTGTATTTGGCTGCATTTACCCTTCTCTCAGCTCTGACCAGTCTCCCTGTCTCTGCCACTAAGAAGCATTCCCTTAGTATGGTGCAGCCACACCATGCTTCTCTATAGGGGTGGTATTAGACACATGATAACAGTGCCTGGTCTTTGCCAGACATAGTGCTTAGAGTTCAGTTCTTGTCTTGTCATACCAGAGAATTTTTTTGCAGTCAGAGTCCTTTAAATGTTGTTCGCCAAAGTGCTGCTAACATGATCGTCCTTCCAATGGGTACTCCCATCTCAGCAGAGAAATTCTAAAGCACTATTGTATTGACCATTTGACTCCCCAGTTATGAAGTTTAGCTGGACAGTCAACTCTATGAAAAGTCCTAGTGGATCCAAACTTCTGTTTCACTAATTTTAAAGCTACTGTGCTTCTGGGAACATTTAGTGCCTTTGAAATGGCTTTATACCCTTGTGCCGATCAACACCTCACCACAATCTGATCACGGAAATCTACAGAGAGTTCCAGGGACTTCATGGATTGGTTTTTATCCTAAAATGCAGTGTGAATCGTGGGACCTCATATACACAGGTGTGTGCCTTTTCTAAATGATGTCCATTTAATTTGGTTTGCCACAAATGGACTTCAATCACGTTCATGATACATCTCAAGGGTAATACAAACAAACAGGATGCAGCTGACTAAAATTTGGAGTGCCACAGGAATGTTTCAGGATACTTATATGAATGAGAGATTTCGGGTTTTGATTTGATTGATAGAGGAAAATGGTAAATTTATCCATTTAAGATTAAATATACAACATAATAAAGTAAGCAAAAGTTCTGGGGTCTGAATACTTTCTGAATCCGCTCTATGTGGAGACCCTTATAATTGTTGTTGTTACCCTACAGAGCCACTCATTTCCATTTATTGAGATGCTTCTGAAGAGATCAAGTAAAAGTTCTCCACCTGTGCTGCTCAACATTTTACATCTGTATGATATGACCCAAGCAGTAACCACAACCAACACCAACCACCATCTAGTTGGACTTGTTAACCTAAATGAGATGCCACATCGGGAGAGAATAGTTATGGTCTAGCTTGCCATGCCTAATAATTTGCCTTCCGTCCCATAATAATTGTGAAAACTGCAATACAAACAAAATAAATGGATGTAAGGGGACTTAACAGATTCTATTCAGAATTTATTTTTCCTTTTTACAAGATGGAAACTAACAGCAAGAGATTTAATGTGTTTTGGCTTTGTCGATATTTAATTTTGAAGTACAATAAAGGGATGGCAATATTTTTCCACACTGTATTTTGCAGATGCAAAGATGAGAGAAACACCAGAATAGCACCATACATTTATTATTATTGCCCATTCCAGATAATAGAAAAGTGTATGGATAGATTATTATTGGAATTACTGTTATGACAGGTGATTTACCTGGGGTTCTGTTGTATATGATGCGGTACAGGGCTAACACTGCCAAGCCTCTTTGAATTACTTGGATTCATAAACCCAAGGTTACAGTGTTTAAACTGAAGATAAAAATAAAAATGAAACAACCATATGATTATAGTGAACGGTGTGATTGGTCTATGATCCTCTCCTATAAAAACAACATAGAATCATTTTAATGGCTTGCCTACATTCCCAGTGTGAAGTCTCCTTCAAAATGCTATAATGTTGAATGCCATTTTATGGTCTTACTTTATACAAATACACATAAAATCTTAATCTGTCAAAAGCAGTGGCTGCATCATGCTAATTCTACAGCACTTCTTACTGTTTGTCTCCAAAATGAAACATTATGGGCAACTGAAGCAAAACAAATGAAAAAGCATATAAAAGTAATTTCTGTAAATAAATTGGAATAGTTCCTAAAGGTTATTCTCTTTAATGGATTAGTTCAGACAGACTTGCTATTATAATCAAAGAGAAAGGGTTTTCCACAAAGTATTAGCTAGAAGGTGTGCACACCTGTGCAATTGAAGCATGTAGTAAGTAATAGCGACTTTCTTGGAATATCCAAAACCGTAAAAAAAAAAAATAATTCAGTAATTTTGAAATCAAACACAAAAAATGCATATGTGGTGTGATGTGCAAGTCCCTGTTTTGCACCCCAAAACACGAGGCTGAGTCACAGTGAACAAAAGGAACAGCAGTTATTTATTGTAGTGAGATTTATCATTCTCCCATACACAGACACAGCAATCAGGCAGAGTCGTGGTCAGGTTAATGGCCAAGTAATACTGTTCCCTGCAGTTATAATGTTCCTTGCATCACCCATCAACAGCAGGTGCTCATAGCAATCTTTTCGGATTTGTTTTTGCCATGAGCTGTCATAGCGCTGGGAGCATGTAGTTGCGCGGGATCCCCTCAAAGTTGCTGGATGTCATGGTCGGCCTGTACACTGGTACTGTGAGAGATGTGCAGAGTGGAGGCAGAACCTCTGCATTTTTCCCAGATTAGTCTGGGATTTGTCATGGTTGTGTTCTCACTCCTACTTTGTTCAATGCTTCCATGGACTGGGTGTTGGGCAATGCCATGGGATACAGCGGCTGTGGAATATTTAATAGTGAGGAAAAATTCACTGATCTTGACTTTGCTGATGATGCTGTGATTTTCGCAGAGTCAAGGGAGCCCTAATCAGGGCTCTTGAGAGATTAAGTGAGGAGTGTGAATCTGGGCTTGTGAGTGTCCTGGATAAAAACTAAGATCCAGGCCTTTAATGAGCAGTTGGACAACCATCAGCAGTCTCTCTGAGAGAATGGCAAACTCATTGAGAGGTTTACTTGCTGTACCTTGGCAGCGACAGTCATGTCTCTGGTGACTCTTCCAGTGAATTGAGTAGATGGACTGGGAGAGTATGGGAGGTCATGAGGTTGCTGGAAAGGGGTGTGTTCCACTTCCGAAAACTATACAAAGGATGAAGGTCCAAGTCTTTACAGTCCTGGGACAAAGACTGGACTCCTTTGGTACTGTGTCTCTTTAGAGAATCCTTGGGTACCACTGGTCTGACTTTGTGTCAAATGAGCGGTTGCTCACAGAGTCCTGAATGAGGCACATTACTTGCATCGTGAGGATCAGTTACAGCACTATGGCCATGTGAGACTATTACCCTATGGTGATCCGCCTTGCACAATCCTCATTGTTGAGAACCTGAGCAGTTGGACCAGACCAAGTGGACGTCTACTTAACACTTGGCTGAGGGAGATAGATGTCCATTTCCAGAGGGTGGAATTGGACTGTCTGCCCTGGGGGTTGCCAACCAGGATCCAGATCTGTTTCATCGTGCAGTGGGTGTGGCAACACGCTGTGCCAGTATATGCTTCCCAACCTGACCTGACCTGACCTGACCTGTTTCACTGTGATGTTCCTCAAAGATTAGCTCTATGTCTAGTAAATGAAGGACTGCCACTGATGATATGATGCTTGGTGTGTCTACTGACAGTTGCTATACTGAATTTGAACTGCAGCGTGAGGTCGAGGAGGCTTGGGAGGAGAACCCTAGCATGAGCGCCATGGCCTTGGGATCCTGAGTATCAGTCCAGCGAGGGAAGACAGCTGCAATTGCTATTAGGGCAACTCATCTGCTGCAAGGCCCATATGGGATAAACAGGGGAGCCACCAGTGTTAAAAGAAGAAGGCATCGTGTTTTTAAAAAGGACTGTTCCTGCCAATGGTTTTTAACCTTCTTTTAATGGATTTATTTATTGTTATTTTTAACCTCCACAGACACACTTTTTAATGAATTATTTATTTATTGAACTGTGAATTTTGAAGCATTGCACTTTTTGAACACTTGTTTTTGTTTGATTGTTTTTAATAACAGCCCTGAATATTTTTGTACCTTCCCCTTGCTTCATGTGGTGTCCTCATTTGTACAGCTCATCCCAGTCATGACTATTGACGGTGTCGGGTTCAAGAGGCTTTCAGATGAGAAGAGGGGGCAAGAAGCTAGACCCTCATCGTCACATACAGTAATTTTTATTATCATATGTTGTATATATCCACTGTATAAAAACACTAAAGTCTGCATGACCAGTCCCTGTGAGCAATCTGATTATTCAGTTTGCCTTTGGTAACATGCCCAAAGAGGAACTGCAAATGTGAGATCCGTGAGGAAAAGTAATGGCATATGAACCACACACAAAAATTCTGAAAGAACAAAAGGTCATATACAAAATTGGATACAAACAGTATTCGCATAAAATGCTAAATACAGATAAATACAGAATATACAGGGCCTGGAAATAGAATAAGTGACAATAAACTGGAATAAATTACAAAAATACAAAAAAATGGACAAGTAACATATTTTGTAATGCAAACACAAATCACCCTGAGCATCTGAAGAAAGAGGGAAAAGTGAAAGAAAGTCAAGACAAACTAAATGTCTTCCTGAATAAATTAGTGTTAAGTTGTTTTTTAAAGAATGAATAGAGCTGGCTGATCTCAGTAATTTAGGGAGGTCATTCCAAAGTCTGGCCATCTCAAAGCTGAAAGCACAGTTTCAGTTTCTTTGTAGTTTCAAGATCTTGAGTTTGAGTCCACGCAGTGTTTTCTCAGTAATGATAGCAGTGCAAAGGGTTAAAGACAAAATCAATGCATTTCTGAGCAGAGACTCCGCCATTCTGCCCAAGAACTGAAAATATTGTTGCATTTCTAACAATTTTTCTTTAAATATGTTATCTAAAGCTACCATACTTCCTCCTTGTCATATCTTTCGGTTCTATGATGTATGATTCCGATAGAGTTGAACGTAACACAGAAATAGTTATTTAAGAAAACTACAGATGAAATTATAATGTGTACACTGACAGGTTAGCCATATATTTACTTTAGTTCCTTAATTCTCCAGGGAGCATCTAACAATTAATAATAAGTAAACATAAACTGTAACATTAGGGAATGTTTGAAATGTATTTATCCTGACACTGCCTGAAGAATTTATTCCATTCTGAGGAGGTCACTAGAATGTGTTAGTGCCACAAAGCAATATTCTTTTTCAAGCCTGCAAATACAGAAATCCTCATAGACCCCACCCAATCGTTTCAACTGCTTACATGAAGATGTCTATGCTCATTGAATACACCAATTTTCCACCAAGTACCATCATTCCAGCTTGCTCTACAAAGAAGTCTGTTTGCATACTACAGTATGGGATAGAACTATTAGAACTACGCTTGAGGAATGTTTGTAACCATTTGTAACTGGAGCTGCCACATCTTGGAAACTGGGAATGTTTTTTGGAGAATGTGAT
>NW_024380575.1:0-61581 GCF_016835505.1 Polypterus senegalus | reverse complement strand
CTTTTGGTGAGAATGTTTTCCTTAAGCAAAAAGACAGCAAGGTAAAGGAAAATGTGTTTTAATTGTTAGAGAAAGTAATCATTACTAGAGATGTAAAAGTCAGTCAGTCATTGTCAACCCGCTATATCCTAACCAGGGTCAGGGGGTCTGCTAGAGCCAATCCCAAACCACAGGGATCAAGGCAGGAACAAACCCGGGCAGGGGCCAATACCACTAGAAAGAACAGACAATGTCTCAGAAATTGTAAACAGATTTCATTATGTTATGAAAAACTTCAAAAATTGAAATATTTGTTCTTGTAAATAGAAAGGCACTAGAGTGTTATTGGAGGTATGTGGAAGAGATTGACAAAAGTGCAAGTTGACAGCATAATATCTTTCAAAAAGGTAAAGTAAAGAAATGAAGAACAAAGCTAAACTCAAATCATCCAAGCACATGTTTAAATTTCAAGCACAGAGTTTTGAATTTTTTCTTTTCCTGCCCTATTCTTAACATGACAATGTTAATATGGAAAACAATGAGCATTTTCATTAGTTCTAATACTCAGTTAAACGTAGCAGCACTGTCAAAAGAGCTGCAGCCTTTGAAACAGTCATCAAGCAAAAAAGGGGAAAAACTGGACAAGGCACAAGATCATATCTCAGCAAATGCACACACTCACTTAAGTCAATTTGGCTCGTCAATTCACAAAAAACTTAATGTGCATGGACTGGGAGGATACCCACAGGTACAAGGTTGAACACGGATATTCCTTGCAAGCAGAAAACCAGAAGGCCAGCTCCCTTTTCTATTTGAAGTGGCACAGATAGCCAGTGCTCCACCTTTCCCAACACAGAGGAAGATCAAATAAGTGCATGTTGTAGTTGGGAGGACAGAGGTTCGACCCTGCTGACTGAGAGCTCCTGGTTTGTGGGCGGTAGGAAACCTAGCTTCACCGTCAGAAAAATTTTGTGTTTTCTCCAGGCACACAGTTTCTTTCTTTTACTTTTTCATTTTTTTGCTTTTGTTTCTCTGTTTTGAAAAAATCTTGCCCCTAAGGTACTTCAGCAACTCCATACAGGATGAGGGACTCCGTGCGGGCACAGAAGCGTTCCTTCTTGACCCTGCTGGAAAATTCATTTCTGGACACCATGATCCCAAAATGAATTAATCCGAGAATTTTTAGTAAATGCCCATTTCTTTAGTCATGGATACAATGTACTATCAATTAGTTTTTTATCTAGCCCCTTAAACCCCGGCCCCGCCCTTTGATCTCTTTTCCCCCCCTTTTTATAAACCCCTTTTTGGGGATTTACTTTGATGCTGCTGGTGGGGGGGGGGGGGTTTACTGGGTGATTTTCTCTTTCCCATTGTCCGATCTTCAGAAGGGGGGGCCCACAATATTCAAAACCAGATATACTATTTCCCCTCGGAAAATTTAACACTGAACTCATTTGTAAATTTGGGAAAATAATATGTTCCTTCAAAGACGATCCAGCATTAATCCCCAGGTGGCTCCTACCTACAATTTAAAAGGGGAAAAAAATGGAGAGACAAGTCTCAAATTAAAATTTTTTAAAAAAATTGAAATTAATTTGAAAAAGAAATAAAAATAATGAAAATTATCATTGAAAAATGCGGAATGGGGGCGCTGTCCCTGGGTTAGAACCGGCCTTCCGGGTTTGTTTAGTTTGTACCCCTGCCCCGTGGGTTCCCCCCGGGTCCCTTTTTCCCACAGCCCCGCAAATTGGGGTGCGGCATTTCATGTGCTCGGTGTTTTTCCTGTGGTGGGCTGGAAAAATGCCGGGGGTTTTTTCCCCCTTCTGACCGGTTTGGCTGGGATTGCCCACAGACCCCTTTTTTGGACAGGGGTTAGAAAATGGAGGGATGGAATATACTGATAAAGGGATGCATAATACCCTTTCCCTTGGAGTAAAAAATTAACCCCCAGGGAAAATTTTAAAAATTTTTAAGAATCGAAACACTTGTTATATACAAAAATTTCTTCTTTTTAAAAACCCCGATTTGATTTTAGGGAAAAAATGTTTTTTTTTTCTAATGTGGGCCACATTTGGGGAAACAGGCCCAAGATTCACCAAAAAAGGGGCAGGCCATTTAAAAAAAAGCCAATGAAAAAAATCATATAAAAATAAAGAATGAATATAGAAATTTAAAAATGAACCCTCAAAAAACGGAAAAATATCAAAATGGTTTTAAAAGAAGAAGAAAATGGTATCGCCTTGCTGTACTGACATTAATGGCTGAGGTTAACTGGGGGCGTGCTTTTTTACAGAGAAAATGAGTCTGTGAGTCGGAGGGCTTTGTGGGGGTTTCGTTTATCAAAACTCTAAACAAGGAACTGCAATTTGGGGGTGTTTTTGGGAAATTATTTGGCTTCATCAGACTTTTTCCCAAAACACCCTTGTTTCTGGGGTTTTTCTTTTTTTAGTGAAAGCAATTGCTGCATTTACAGGCCCCCTGGAACCCTTTATTTCGCACCGGAAGAGAGCGAAGCCCGAGCAATCCAAAAACCAGACTTGCCGGGCGGTGGCGCGGTCGTAATCCTGGCTTCTCGGGAGGCTGAGGTTGAAGGATCGCTTGAGCTCAGGGCCCTGGGTGGCAGTAGCCTGTGTCGATCGGTGCCCGAGCTAAGTTCGGCATCGATATGGTGCTCCTGGGGGGCCGGGGGCTGCCAGGTCGTTTGGGAGGGGAACCGGCCCAGGTCGGAAACGGAGCAGGTCAAAGTCCCGTGTCGGTCAGTAGCGGGATCGCGCCCGTGAGCAGGCGCTGTGACTCAGCCTGAGTAAGAGGCGGGACGCAGCCTCTAAATTTTCAGTCTTTTCCCTTGGAATCGATCCTTTTAAAACTCCTATCTACCAGGTATCTAGAGCTTATAAGCAGGCAGAATTCAATGAAGAGAACCATATTTTTCCATTCTTCCCCTGTTTTACCCCCAGGGCAACATCCCAAATATTGTTTTCAGTGAAGTTGATTTACTGATGTAACCGTGAGAATATTTCAATTTCAACCACGAATTTTTCGAATTAAGGAGTTTATGCCTCGAGTCTAGGAAGCTAGGCATGAACAATATTACCTGTCAATATGCATGCTTTACGTTTCTATCAACGTATGTATGGAAAGAAATATGGAAAGATCTTTGGATTCCTTGCATTGTGTGTTTTTTAATGGTGTTTAACCAATGGCAGCAGCATTGCGAACTGTCTGAAAAACGATTTTCTAGGGAGTGTGTTTGTGTGTGTTGATTTGTCAGTAAATATGACCTGTCGATGGAAAATTACTTTCAACGTTGGTGAGAATGTTTCCTTAAGCAAAAGACAGCAAAGGTAAAGGAAAATGTGTTTTAATTGTTAGAGAAAGTAATCATTACTAGAGATGTCAAAGTCAGTCAGTCATTGTCCAACCCGCTATATCCTAACACAGGGTCACGGGGTCTGCTAGAGCCAATCCCAGCCAGCACAGGGATCAAGGCAGGAACAAACCCGGGCAGGGCGCCAGCCCACCGCAGAAAGAACAGACAATGTCTCAGAAATTGTAAACGAGATTTCATTATGTTATGAAAAACTTCAACATTGAAATATTTGTTCTTGTAAATAGAAAAAGGCACTAGAGTGTTATTGGAGGTATGTGGAAGTGATTGACAAAAGTCGACAAGGTCGTCAGCATAATATCTGTTCTAAAGGTAAAGTCAAGAAATGAAGAACTAGCTAAACTGCAAATCATCCAAGCACATGTTTAAATTTCAAGCACCAGAGTTTTGAATTTTTTTTTTCATTCCTGCCTATTCTTAACATGAACGAATGTTAATATGAGAAGAGCAATGAGCACTCATTCGTTCTGAATACTCAGTTGAACGTAGCAGCACTGTCAGAGAGCTGCAGCCTTTTGCAGCAGTCATCAAGCAAAAGAAGGAAAAACTGGACAAGGCACAAGATCATATCTCAGCAAATGCACACACTCACTTAAGTCAATTTGGCTACGTCAATTCACAAAAACTTAATGTGCATGGACTGGGAGGATACCCACAGGTACAAGGATTGAACACGGATATTCCTTGCAAGCAGAAAACCAGAAGGCCAGCTCCTGTCTCTCTTATTTGAAGTGGCACAGATAGCCAGTGCTCCACCATTCCAACACAGAGGAAGATCAAATAAGTGCATGTTGTAGTTGGGAGGACAGAGGGTTCGACCCTGCTGACTGAGAGCTCCTGGTTTGTGGGCGAGTAGGAAACCTAGCTTCACCGTCAGAAAATATTATTGTGTTTTTCTCCAGGCACACAGTTTCTTTCTTTTACTTTTTTTCATTTTGTTGCTGTTTGTTTTCTCTGTTTTGAAAAAATCTTGCCGCTAAGGTACTTCAGCAACTCCATACAGGATGAGCACTCCGTGCGGGCACAGAGCGTTCCTTCTTGACCACTGCTGGAAAATTCATTTCTGGACACCATGATCCCAAGATGAATTAATCACGAGAATTTTTAGTAGTGCCGATTTCTTTAGTCATGGATACAATGTACTATCAACTGTAGTTTCTTTCATCTAGTCCCTTAACCCGAGCCAGACCTTCGGCATCTCTTTCGTACATTTCCCTTTTTTATGAACCCATTTCAGGGATGTTACTAGTGGAGCTGCTGCTGTTGGTAGCGGGCTGGGGTTTACTGGGTGATTTGGTCCTCTCTTACTGCATTGTCCACACCGATCTTACCATGCATATAGGAGCCCAGCACAATATATCAAATACCAGATATACTATTTCTCAACTCGGAAGAATTTAACACTGAACTCATTTGTGAATTGGAAAATACATATGTTCCTTCTAGCCGACTGATCCAGTTTTCATTAATATCACAGGGATGGCTCTGCAAATACCTACAATTTTACACTTAAGGGGAAAGAAACAGCTTGCATGGAGATGACAAGTCTGCAAATTAAACTCTTTGAAAATTGTTAATGATTAATTTGATGAGTAAATGAAAATAATGCAAATTATCATTGGAAGTTTTCATCACGGTGGCACAGTGGGTAGCGCTGCTGCCTCGAGTTAGGAGACCCGGTTTCGCTTCCGGGTCCTTCGTGTGGAGTTTGCATGTTCTCCCGTGTCTGCGTGGGTTCCCTCCTGGTGCTCCGTTTTTTTCCCACAGTCCAAAGACATGGAAGTTAGGTGCACGGGCGATTCTCAATTGTGCTCGGTGTGTGTCCTGTGGTGGGCTGGCAAAATGCCTGGGGTTTGTTTCCTGCCTTCTGACCTGTGTTGGCTGGGATTGGCTCCAGCAGACCCCCGTGGCCCTGTATTTGGATTCAGCGGGTTAGAAAATGGATGGATGGAATATACTGATAAATGGATCGCATAATATCCATTCCTTGGAGTCAAAATTAAGCCGCATGGAAATTTTCAAAGTATTTGCAGAATCGAGCACCACTTGTCTATATACAAAATACTTCCGTGTCTTATTAAAGAATCCTTCGATGATTGATTTTAGGGAAAAAATGTATGTCTTTTTTTTCTAATGTAAGTGGTCCACATTTGCTAGAATCAGGCGCAACGCCTAAGGATTCACCAAAAAGGGTCAGGCCATGTGAAAAAGAGCTGTAATGATAAAAATCTATATAAAAATAAAGAATGAATATAGAAATTCAAAACTGTAAACACCTCAGAAGAACGAAATACCTATACTTAAAGGTAATGTTTACACAGAAGAAGAAAATGGTATGCGTTGCGTGTACTGTACATTAAGTGGCTGAGGTTAACTAAGGCACGTGCGTACTTTTTACAGCAGAGAGCAAATGAGTCTGTGAGTCGGAGGGCTTTGTGGGAGTTTTACGTTTGTATCTGAAAACTCTAAAGCAAGTGAACTGCAATTTGTAGGGTGTGTTTTGCGCGAAATTGATTAGGCTTCTATCAGACTTTTGCAAAGCAGCCCTTTGTTGCTGGTGGTTAGCATTTTTCTCAGTGAAAGCAATTAGCTGCATGTTACAGGCCCGTGCTGCGCAACTCCTATTATTCCTCGTACACCGTGAAGAACGAGCGAAGCTTAGCTTCGAGAACAGCACTCGCAAAGCCAGACTTCGCCGGACGCGGTGGCGCGTGTCTGTAATCCTGGCTTCTCGGGAGGCTGAGGTTGAAGGATCGCTTGAGCTCAGGAGCCCTGGGTGGCAGTAGCCTGTGTCGATCGGGTGTCCGAGCTAAGTTCGGCATCGATATGGTGCTCCTGGGGGAGCCCGGGGCTGCCAGGTCGTTTAAGGAGGGGCGAACCGGCCCAGGTCGGAAACGGAGCAGGTCAAAGTCCCCGTGTCGGTCAGTAGCGGATCGCGCCCGTGAGCAGGCGCTGTGACTCAGCCTGAGTAAGAGAGCGGGACGCAGCCTCTAAATTTTCGTCTTTTTTTCCCTTGGAATCGATCTTCAACAATGTTCATTGTCTGTAGAAAATAATGCAGAATTTTCCCGGTAAACGGCTTGTTGTCTGTTAAGCAATTCCACGTGAAAGATTTCGCAATTTACACTTGAAGAATTATACCTGTAAATTTTGCGTGCACTCTGATCCTGTACTCGTTCAAGAATACAATATGAGAAGAAAATGTGCCGAATTTACCTTTTAAAACTCCTATCTACCAGGTATCTGAGCTTGTAAGCAGGCAGAATTCGTGAAAGGGAACGTATTTTTTCCATTCTTCCCCTGTTTTACCCCCAGGGCAACATCCCAAATATTGTTTTCAGTGAAGTTGATTTACTGATGTAACCGTGAGAATATTTCAATTTCAACCACGAATTTTTCGAATTAAGGAGTTTATGCCTCGAGTCTAGGAAGCTAGGCATGAACAATATTACCTGTCAATATGCATGCATTTACGTTTCTATCAACGTATGTATGGAAAGAAATATGGAAAGATCTTTGGATTCCTTGCATTGTGTGTTTTTTAATGGTGTTTAACCAATGGCAGCAGCATTGCGAACTGTCTGAAAAACGATTTTCTAGGGAGTGTGTTTGTGTGTGTTGATTTGTCAGTAAATATGACCTGTCGATGGAAAATTACTTTCAACGTTGGTGAGAATGTTTCCTTAAGCAAAAGACAGCAAAGGTAAAGGAAAATGTGTTTTAATTGTTAGAGAAAGTAATCATTACTAGAGATGTCAAAGTCAGTCAGTCATTGTCCAACCCGCTATATCCTAACACAGGGTCACGGGGTCTGCTAGAGCCAATCCCAGCCAGCACAGGGATCAAGGCAGGAACAAACCCCGGGCAGGGCGCCAGCCCACCGCAGAAAGAACAGACAATGTCTCAGAAATTGTAAACGAGATTTCATTATGTTATGAAAAACTTCAACATTGAAATATTTGTTCTTGTAAATAGAAAAGGCACTAGAGTGTTATTGGAGGTATGTGGAAGAGATTGACAAAAGTCGACAAGGTCGACAGCATAATATCTGTTCTAAAGGTAAAGTCAAGAAATGAAGAACTAGCTAAACTGCAAATCATCCAAGCACATGTTTAAATTTCAAGCACCAGAGTTTTGAATTTTTTTCATTCCTGCCCTATTCTTAACATGAACGAATGTTAATATGAGAAGAGCAATGAGCACTCATTCGTTCTGAATACTCAGTTGAACGTAGCAGCACTGTCAGAGAGCTGCAGCCTTTGCAGCAGTCATCAAGCAAAAGAAGGAAAAACTGGACAAGGCACAAGATCATATCTCAGCAAATGCACACACTCACTTAAGTCAATTTGGCTACGTCAATTCACAAAAACTTAATGTGCATGGACTGGGAGGATACCCACAGGTACAAGGATTGAACACGGATATTCCTTGCAAGCAGAAAACCAGAAGGCCAGCTCCTGTCTCTCTTATTTGAAGTGGCACAGATAGCCAGTGCTCCACCATTCCAACACAGAGGAAGATCAAATAAGTGCATGTTGTAGTTGGGAGGACAGAGGGTTCGACCCTGCTGACTGAGAGCTCCTGGTTTGTGGGCGAGTAGGAAACCTAGCTTCACCGTCAGAAAATATTATTGTGTTTTTCTCCAGGCACACAGTTTCTTTCTTTTACTTTTTTCATTTTGTTGCTGTTTGTTTTCTCTGTTTTGAAAAAATCTTGCCGCTAAGGTACTTCAGCAACTCCATACAGGATGAGCACTCCGTGCGGGCACAGAGCGCTCCTTCTTGACCACTGCTGGAAAATTCATTTCTGGACACCATGATCCCAAGATGAATTAATCACGAGAATTTTTAGTAGTGCCGATTTCTTTAGTCATGGATACAATGTACTATCAACTGTAGTTTCTTTCATCTAGTCCCTTAACCCGAGCCAGACCTTCGCATCTCTTTCGTACATTTCCCTTTTTATGAACCCATTTCAGGGATGTTACTAGTGGAGCTGCTGCTGTTGGTAGCGGGCTGGGGTTTACTGGGTGATTTGGTCCTCTCTTACTGCATTGTCCACACCGATCTTACCATGCATATAGGAGCCCAGCACAATATATCAAATACCAGATATACTATTTCTCAACTCGGAAGAATTTAACACTGAACTCATTTGTGAATTGGAAAATACATATGTTCCTTCTAGCCGACTGATCCAGTTTTCATTAATATCACAGGGATGGCTCTGCAAATACCTACAATTTTACACTTAAGGGGAAAGAAACAGCTTGCATGGAGATGACAAGTCTGCAAATTAAACTCTTTGAAAATTGTTAATGATTAATTTGATGAGTAAATGAAAATAATGCAAATTATCATTGGAAGTTTTTCATCACGGTGGCACAGTGGGTAGCGCTGCTGCCTCGCAGTTAGGAGACCCGGGTTCGCTTCCCGGGTCCTTCGTGTGTGGAGTTTGCATGTTCTCCCCGTGTCTGCGTGGGTTCCCTCCTGGTGCTCCGTTTTTCCCACAGTCCAAAGACATGGAAGTTAGGTGCACGGGCGATTCTCAATTGTGCTCGGTGTGTGTCCTGTGGTGGGCTGGCAAAATGCCTGGGGTTTGTTTCCTGCCTTCTGACCTGTGTTGGCTGGGATTGGCTCCAGCAGACCCCGTGGCCCTGTATTTGGATTCAGCGGGTTAGAAAATGGATGGATGGAATATACTGATAAATGGATCGCATAATATCCATTCCTTGGAGTCAAAATTAAGCCGCATGGAAATTTTCAAAGTATTTGCAGAATCGAGCACCACTTGTCTATATACAAAATACTTCCGTGTCTTATTAAAGAATCCTTCGATGATTGATTTTAGGGAAAAATGTATGTCTTTTTTCTAATGTAAGTGGTCCACATTTGCTAGAATCAGGCGCAACGCCTAAGGATTCACCAAAAAGGGTCAGGCCATGTGAAAAAGAGCTGTAATGATAAAAATCTATATAAAAATAAAGAATGAATATAGAAATTCAAAACTGTAAACACCTCAGAAGAACGAAATACCTATACTTAAAGGTAATGTTTACACAGAAGAAGAAAATGGTATGCGCCTTGCGTGTACTGTACATTAAGTGGCTGAGGTTAACTAAGGCACGTGCGTACTTTTACAGCAGAGAGCAAATGAGTCTGTGAGTCGGAGGGCTTTGTGGGAGTTTTACGTTTGTATCTGAAAACTCTAAAGCAAGTGAACTGCAATTTGTAGGGTGTGTTTTGCGCGAAATTGATTAGGCTTCTATCAGACTTTTGCAAAGCAGCCCTTTGTTGCTGGTGGTTAGCATTTTCTCAGTGAAAGCAATTAGCTGCATGTTACAGGCCCGTGCTGCGCAACTCCTATTATTCCTCGTACACCGTGAAGAACGAGCGAAGCTTAGCTTCGAGAACAGCACTCGCAAAGCCAGACTTCGCCGGACGCGGTGGCGCGTGTCTGTAATCCTGGCTTCTCGGGAGGCTGAGGTTGAAGGATCGCTTGAGCTCAGGAGCCCTGGGTGGCAGTAGCCTGTGTCGATCGGGTGTCCGAGCTAAGTTCGGCATCGATATGGTGCTCCTGGGGGAGCCCGGGCTGCCAGGTCGTTTAAGGAGGGCGAACCGGCCCAGGTCGGAAACGGAGCAGGTCAAAGTCCCCGTGTCGGTCAGTAGCGGATCGCGCCCGTGAGCAGGCGCTGTGACTCAGCCTGAGTAAGAGAGCGGGACGCAGCCTCTAAATTTTCGTCTTTTTTTCCCTTGGAATCGATCTTCAACAATGTTCATTGTCTGTAGAAAATAATGCAGAATTTTCCCCGGTAAACGGCTTGTTGTCTGTTAAGCAATTCCACGTGAAAGATTTCGCAATTTACACTTGAAGAATTATACCTGTAAATTTTTGCGTGCACTCTGATCCTGTACTCGTTCAAGAATACAATATGAGAAGAAAATGTGCCGAATTTACCTTTTAAAACTCCTATCTACCAGGTATCTGAGCTTGTAAGCAGGCAGAATTCGTGAAAGGGAACGTATTTTTCCATTCTTCCCTGTTTTACCCCCAGGGCAACATCCCAAATATTGTTTTCAGTGAAGTTGATTTACTGATGTAACCGTGAGAATATTTCAATTTCAACCACGAATTTTTCGAATTAAGGAGTTTATGCCTCGAGTCTAGGAAGCTAGGCATGAACAATATTACCTGTCAATATGCATGCGTTTACGTTTCTATCAACGTATGTATGGAAAGAAATATGGAAAGATCTTTGGATTCCTTGCATTGTGTGTTTTTTAATGGTGTTTAACCAATGGCAGCAGCATTGCGAACTGTCTGAAAAACGATTTTCTAGGGAGTGTGTTTGTGTGTGTTGATTTGTCAGTAAATATGACCTGTCGATGGAAAATTACTTTCAACGTTGGTGAGAATGTTTCCTTAAGCAAAAGACAGCAAAGGTAAAGGAAAATGTGTTTTAATTGTTAGAGAAAGTAATCATTACTAGAGATGTCAAAGTCAGTCAGTCATTGTCCAACCCGCTATATCCTAACACAGGGTCACGGGGTCTGCTAGAGCCAATCCCAGCCAGCACAGGGATCAAGGCAGGAACAAACCCGGGCAGGGCGCCAGCCCACCGCAGAAAGAACAGACAATGTCTCAGAAATTGTAAACGAGATTTCATTATGTTATGAAAAACTTCAACATTGAAATATTTGTTCTTGTAAATAGAAAAGGCACTAGAGTGTTATTGGAGGTATGTGGAAGAGATTGACAAAAGTCGACAAGGTCGACAGCATAATATCTGTTCTAAAGGTAAAGTCAAGAAATGAAGAACTAGCTAAACTGCAAATCATCCAAGCACATGTTTAAATTTCAAGCACCAGAGTTTTGAATTTTTTTCATTCCTGCCCTATTCTTAACATGAACGAATGTTAATATGAGAAGAGCAATGAGCACTCATTCGTTCTGAATACTCAGTTGAACGTAGCAGCACTGTCAGAGAGCTGCAGCCTTTTGCAGCAGTCATCAAGCAAAAGAAGGAAAAACTGGACAAGGCACAAGATCATATCTCAGCAAATGCACACACTCACTTAAGTCAATTTGGCTACGTCAATTCACAAAAACTTAATGTGCATGGACTGGGAGGATACCCACAGGTACAAGGATTGAACACGGATATTCCTTGCAAGCAGAAAACCAGAAGGCCAGCTCCTGTCTCTCTTATTTGAAGTGGCACAGATAGCCAGTGCTCCACCATTCCAACACAGAGGAAGATCAAATAAGTGCATGTTGTAGTTGGGAGGACAGAGGGTTCGACCCTGCTGACTGAGAGCTCCTGGTTTGTGGGCGAGTAGGAAACCTAGCTTCACCGTCAGAAAATATTATTGTGTTTTTCTCCAGGCACACAGTTTCTTTCTTTTACTTTTTTTCATTTTGTTGCTGTTTGTTTTCTCTGTTTTGAAAAAATCTTGCCGCTAAGGTACTTCAGCAACTCCATACAGGATGAGCACTCCGTGCGGGCACAGAGCGTTCCTTCTTGACCACTGCTGGAAAATTCATTTCTGGACACCATGATCCCAAGATGAATTAATCACGAGAATTTTTAGTAGTGCCGATTTCTTTAGTCATGGATACAATGTACTATCAACTGTAGTTTCTTTCATCTAGTCCCTTAACCCGAGCCAGACCTTCGCATCTCTTTCGTACATTTCCCTTTTTATGAACCCATTTCAGGGATGTTACTAGTGGAGCTGCTGCTGTTGGTAGCGGGCTGGGGTTTACTGGGTGATTTGGTCCTCTCTTACTGCATTGTCCACACCGATCTTACCATGCATATAGGAGCCCAGCACAATATATCAAATACCAGATATACTATTTCTCAACTCGGAAGAATTTAACACTGAACTCATTTGTGAATTGGAAAATACATATGTTCCTTCTAGCCGACTGATCCAGTTTTCATTAATATCACAGGGATGGCTCTGCAAATACCTACAATTTTACACTTAAGGGGAAAGAAACAGCTTGCATGGAGATGACAAGTCTGCAAATTAAACTCTTTGAAAATTGTTAATGATTAATTTGATGAGTAAATGAAAATAATGCAAATTATCATTGGAAGTTTTTCATCACGGTGGCACAGTGGGTAGCGCTGCTGCCTCGCAGTTAGGAGACCCGGTTCGCTTCCGGGTCCTTCGTGTGTGGAGTTTGCATGTTCTCCCGTGTCTGCGTGGGTTCCCTCCTGGTGCTCCGTTTTTTTCCCACAGTCCAAAGACATGGAAGTTAGGTGCACGGGCGATTCTCAATTGTGCTCGGTGTGTGTCCTGTGGTGGGCTGGCAAAATGCCTGGGGTTTGTTTCCTGCCTTCTGACCTGTGTTGGCTGGGATTGGCTCCAGCAGACCCCGTGGCCCTGTATTTGGATTCAGCGGGTTAGAAAATGGATGGATGGAATATACTGATAAATGGATCGCATAATATCCATTCCTTGGAGTCAAAATTAAGCCGCATGGAAATTTTCAAAGTATTTGCAGAATCGAGCACCACTTGTCTATATACAAAATACTTCCGTGTCTTATTAAAGAATCCTTCGATGATTGATTTTAGGGAAAAATGTATGTCTTTTTTTTCTAATGTAAGTGGTCCACATTTGCTAGAATCAGGCGCAACGCCTAAGGATTCACCAAAAAAGGGTCAGGCCATGTGAAAAAGAGCTGTAATGATAAAAATCTATATAAAAATAAAGAATGAATATAGAAATTCAAAACTGTAAACACCTCAGAAGAACGAAATACCTATACTTAAAGGTAATGTTTACACAGAAGAAGAAAATGGTATGCGCCTTGCGTGTACTGTACATTAAGTGGCTGAGGTTAACTAAGGCACGTGCGTACTTTTACAGCAGAGAGCAAATGAGTCTGTGAGTCGGAGGGCTTTGTGGGAGTTTTACGTTTGTATCTGAAAACTCTAAAGCAAGTGAACTGCAATTTGTAGGGTGTGTTTTGCGCGAAATTGATTAGGCTTCTATCAGACTTTTGCAAAGCAGCCCTTTGTTGCTGGTGGTTAGCATTTTTCTCAGTGAAAGCAATTAGCTGCATGTTACAGGCCCGTGCTGCGCAACTCCTATTATTCCTCGTACACCGTGAAGAACGAGCGAAGCTTAGCTTCGAGAACAGCACTCGCAAAGCCAGACTTCGCCGGACGCGGTGGCGCGTGTCTGTAATCCTGGCTTCTCGGGAGGCTGAGGTTGAAGGATCGCTTGAGCTCAGGAGCCCTGGGTGGCAGTAGCCTGTGTCGATCGGGTGTCCGAGCTAAGTTCGGCATCGATATGGTGCTCCTGGGGGAGCCCGGGGCTGCCAGGTCGTTTAAGGAGGGGCGAACCGGCCCAGGTCGGAAACGGAGCAGGTCAAAGTCCCCGTGTCGGTCAGTAGCGGATCGCGCCCGTGAGCAGGCGCTGTGACTCAGCCTGAGTAAGAGAGCGGGACGCAGCCTCTAAATTTTCGTCTTTTTCCCTTGGAATCGATCTTCAACAATGTTCATTGTCTGTAGAAAATAATGCAGAATTTTCCCCGGTAAACGGCTTGTTGTCTGTTAAGCAATTCCACGTGAAAGATTTCGCAATTTACACTTGAAGAATTATACCTGTAAATTTTTGCGTGCACTCTGATCCTGTACTCGTTCAAGAATACAATATGAGAAGAAAATGTGCCGAATTTACCTTTTAAAACTCCTATCTACCAGGTATCTGAGCTTGTAAGCAGGCAGAATTCGTGAAAGGGAACGTATTTTTCCATTCTTCCCTGTTTTACCCCAGGGCAACATCCCAAATATTGTTTTCAGTGAAGTTGATTTACTGATGTAACCGTGAGAATATTTCAATTTCAACCACGAATTTTTCGAATTAAGGAGTTTATGCCTCGAGTCTAGGAAGCTAGGCATGAACAATATTACCTGTCAATATGCATGCATTTACGTTTCTATCAACGTATGTATGGAAAGAAATATGGAAAGATCTTTGGATTCCTTGCATTGTGTGTTTTTTAATGGTGTTTAACCAATGGCAGCAGCATTGCGAACTGTCTGAAAAACGATTTTCTAGGGAGTGTGTTTGTGTGTGTTGATTTGTCAGTAAATATGACCTGTCGATGGAAAATTACTTTCAACGTTGGTGAGAATGTTTCCTTAAGCAAAAGACAGCAAAGGTAAAGGAAAATGTGTTTTAATTGTTAGAGAAAGTAATCATTACTAGAGATGTCAAAGTCAGTCAGTCATTGTCCAACCCGCTATATCCTAACACAGGGTCACGGGGTCTGCTAGAGCCAATCCCAGCCAGCACAGGGATCAAGGCAGGAACAAACCCCGGGCAGGGCGCCAGCCCACCGCAGAAAGAACAGACAATGTCTCAGAAATTGTAAACGAGATTTCATTATGTTATGAAAAACTTCAACATTGAAATATTTGTTCTTGTAAATAGAAAAGGCACTAGAGTGTTATTGGAGGTATGTGGAAGAGATTGACAAAAGTCGACAAGGTCGACAGCATAATATCTGTTCTAAAGGTAAAGTCAAGAAATGAAGAACTAGCTAAACTGCAAATCATCCAAGCACATGTTTAAATTTCAAGCACCAGAGTTTTGAATTTTTTTCATTCCTGCCCTATTCTTAACATGAACGAATGTTAATATGAGAAGAGCAATGAGCACTCATTCGTTCTGAATACTCAGTTGAACGTAGCAGCACTGTCAGAGAGCTGCAGCCTTTTGCAGCAGTCATCAAGCAAAAAGAAGGAAAAACTGGACAAGGCACAAGATCATATCTCAGCAAATGCACACACTCACTTAAGTCAATTTGGCTACGTCAATTCACAAAACTTAATGTGCATGGACTGGGAGGATACCCACAGGTACAAGGATTGAACACGGATATTCCTTGCAAGCAGAAAACCAGAAGGCCAGCTCCTGTCTCTCTTATTTGAAGTGGCACAGATAGCCAGTGCTCCACCATTCCAACACAGAGGAAGATCAAATAAGTGCATGTTGTAGTTGGGAGGACAGAGGGTTCGACCCTGCTGACTGAGAGCTCCTGGTTTGTGGGCGAGTAGGAAACCTAGCTTCACCGTCAGAAAATATTATTGTGTTTTTCTCCAGGCACACAGTTTCTTTCTTTTACTTTTTTCATTTTGTTGCTGTTTGTTTTCTCTGTTTTGAAAAAATCTTGCCGCTAAGGTACTTCAGCAACTCCATACAGGATGAGCACTCCGTGCGGCACAGAGCGTTCCTTCTTGACCACTGCTGGAAAATTCATTTCTGGACACCATGATCCCAAGATGAATTAATCACGAGAATTTTTAGTAGTGCCGATTTCTTTAGTCATGGATACAATGTACTATCAACTGTAGTTTCTTTCATCTAGTCCCTTAACCCGAGCCAGACCTTCGCATCTCTTTCGTACATTTCCCTTTTTTATGAACCCATTTCAGGGATGTTACTAGTGGAGCTGCTGCTGTTGGTAGCGGGCTGGGGTTTACTGGGTGATTTGGTCCTCTCTTACTGCATTGTCCACACCGATCTTACCATGCATATAGGAGCCCAGCACAATATATCAAATACCAGATATACTATTTCTCAACTCGGAAGAATTTAACACTGAACTCATTTGTGAATTGGAAAATACATATGTTCCTTCTAGCCGACTGATCCAGTTTTCATTAATATCACAGGGATGGCTCTGCAAATACCTACAATTTTACACTTAAGGGGAAAGAAACAGCTTGCATGGAGATGACAAGTCTGCAAATTAAACTCTTTGAAAATTGTTAATGATTAATTTGATGAGTAAATGAAAATAATGCAAATTATCATTGGAAGTTTTTCATCACGGTGGCACAGTGGGTAGCGCTGCTGCCTCGCAGTTAGGAGACCCGGTTTCGCTTCCCGGTCCTTCGTGTGGAGTTTGCATGTTCTCCCCGTGTCTGCGTGGGTTCCCTCCTGGTGCTCCGTTTTTTTCCCACAGTCCAAAGACATGGAAGTTAGGTGCACGGGCGATTCTCAATTTGCTCGGTGTGTGTCCTGTGGTGGGCTGGCAAAATGCCTGGGGTTTGTTTCCTGCCTTCTGACCTGTGTTGGCTGGGATTGGCTCCAGCAGACCCCCGTGGCCCTGTATTTGGATTCAGCGGGTTAGAAAATGGATGGATGGAATATACTGATAAATGGATCGCATAATATCCATTCCTTGGAGTCAAAATTAAGCCGCATGGAAATTTTCAAAGTATTTGCAGAATCGAGCACCACTTGTCTATATACAAAATACTTCCGTGTCTTATTAAAGAATCCTTCGATGATTGATTTTAGGGAAAAATGTATGTCTTTTTTCTAATGTAAGTGGTCCACATTTGCTAGAATCAGGCGCAACGCCTAAGGATTCACCAAAAAGGGTCAGGCCATGTGAAAAAGAGCTGTAATGATAAAAATCTATATAAAAATAAAGAATGAATATAGAAATTCAAAACTGTAAACACCTCAGAAGAACGAAATACCTATACTTAAAGGTAATGTTTACACAGAAGAAGAAAATGGTATGCGCCTTGCGTGTACTGTACATTAAGTGGCTGAGGTTAACTAAGGCACGTGCGTACTTTTACAGCAGAGAGCAAATGAGTCTGTGAGTCGGAGGGCTTTGTGGGAGTTTTACGTTTGTATCTGAAAACTCTAAAGCAAGTGAACTGCAATTTGTAGGGTGTGTTTTGCGCGAAATTGATTAGGCTTCTATCAGACTTTTGCAAAGCAGCCCTTTGTTGCTGGTGGTTAGCATTTTCTCAGTGAAAGCAATTAGCTGCATGTTACAGGCCCGTGCTGCGCAACTCCTATTATTCCTCGTACACCGTGAAGAACGAGCGAAGCTTAGCTTCGAGAACAGCACTCGCAAAGCCAGACTTCGCCGGACGCGGTGGCGCGTGTCTGTAATCCTGGCTTCTCGGGAGGCTGAGGTTGAAGGATCGCTTGAGCTCAGGAGCCCTGGGTGGCAGTAGCCTGTGTCGATCGGGTGTCCGAGCTAAGTTCGGCATCGATATGGTGCTCCTGGGGGAGCCCGGGGCTGCCAGGTCGTTTAAGGAGGGGCGAACCGGCCCAGGTCGGAAACGGAGCAGGTCAAAGTCCCCGTGTCGGTCAGTAGCGGGATCGCGCCCGTGAGCAGGCGCTGTGACTCAGCCTGAGTAAGAGAGCGGGACGCAGCCTCTAAATTTTCGTCTTTTTTTCCCTTGGAATCGATCTTCAACAATGTTCATTGTCTGTAGAAAATAATGCAGAATTTTCCCCGGTAAACGGCTTGTTGTCTGTTAAGCAATTCCACGTGAAAGATTTCGCAATTTACACTTGAAGAATTATACCTGTAAATTTTTGCGTGCACTCTGATCCTGTACTCGTTCAAGAATACAATATGAGAAGAAAATGTGCCGAATTTACCTTTTAAAACTCCTATCTACCAGGTATCTGAGCTTGTAAGCAGGCAGAATTCGTGAAAGGGAACGTATTTTTCCATTCTTCCCCTGTTTTACCCCCAGGGCAACATCCCAAATATTGTTTTCAGTGAAGTTGATTTACTGATGTAACCGTGAGAATATTTCAATTTCAACCACGAATTTTTCGAATTAAGGAGTTTATGCCTCGAGTCTAGGAAGCTAGGCATGAACAATATTACCTGTCAATATGCATGCATTTACGTTTCTATCAACGTATGTATGGAAAGAAATATGGAAAGATCTTTGGATTCCTTGCATTGTGTGTTTTTTAATGGTGTTTAACCAATGGCAGCAGCATTGCGAACTGTCTGAAAAACGATTTTCTAGGGAGTGTGTTTGTGTGTGTTGATTTGTCAGTAAATATGACCTGTCGATGGAAAATTACTTTCAACGTTGGTGAGAATGTTTCCTTAAGCAAAAGACAGCAAAGGTAAAGGAAAATGTGTTTTAATTGTTAGAGAAAGTAATCATTACTAGAGATGTCAAAGTCAGTCAGTCATTGTCCAACCCGCTATATCCTAACACAGGGTCACGGGGTCTGCTAGAGCCAATCCCAGCCAGCACAGGGATCAAGGCAGGAACAAACCCGGGCAGGGCGCCAGCCCACCGCAGAAAGAACAGACAATGTCTCAGAAATTGTAAACGAGATTTCATTATGTTATGAAAAACTTCAACATTGAAATATTTGTTCTTGTAAATAGAAAAGGCACTAGAGTGTTATTGGAGGTATGTGGAAGAGATTGACAAAAGTCGACAAGGTCGACAGCATAATATCTGTTCTAAAGGTAAAGTCAAGAAATGAAGAACTAGCTAAACTGCAAATCATCCAAGCACATGTTTAAATTTCAAGCACCAGAGTTTTGAATTTTTTTCATTCCTGCCCTATTCTTAACATGAACGAATGTTAATATGAGAAGAGCAATGAGCACTCATTCGTTCTGAATACTCAGTTGAACGTAGCAGCACTGTCAGAGAGCTGCAGCCTTTTGCAGCAGTCATCAAGCAAAAGAAGGAAAAACTGGACAAGGCACAAGATCATATCTCAGCAAATGCACACACTCACTTAAGTCAATTTGGCTACGTCAATTCACAAAAACTTAATGTGCATGGACTGGGAGGATACCCACAGGTACAAGGATTGAACACGGATATTCCTTGCAAGCAGAAAACCAGAAGGCCAGCTCCTGTCTCTCTTATTTGAAGTGGCACAGATAGCCAGTGCTCCACCATTCCAACACAGAGGAAGATCAAATAAGTGCATGTTGTAGTTGGGAGGACAGAGGGTTCGACCCTGCTGACTGAGAGCTCCTGGTTTGTGGGCGAGTAGGAAACCTAGCTTCACCGTCAGAAAATATTATTGTGTTTTTCTCCAGGCACACAGTTTCTTTCTTTTACTTTTTCATTTTGTTGCTGTTTGTTTTCTCTGTTTTGAAAAAATCTTGCCGCTAAGGTACTTCAGCAACTCCATACAGGATGAGCACTCCGTGCGGGCACAGAGCGTTCCTTCTTGACCACTGCTGGAAAATTCATTTCTGGACACCATGATCCCAAGATGAATTAATCACGAGAATTTTTAGTAGTGCCGATTTCTTTAGTCATGGATACAATGTACTATCAACTGTAGTTTCTTTCATCTAGTCCCTTAACCCGGAGCCAGACCTTCGGCATCTCTTTCGTACATTTCCCTTTTTTATGAACCCATTTCAGGGATGTTACTAGTGGAGCTGCTGCTGTTGGTAGCGGGCTGGGGTTTACTGGGTGATTTGGTCCTCTCTACTGCATTGTCCACACCGATCTTACCATGCATATAGGAGCCCAGCACAATATATCAAATACCAGATATACTATTTCTCAACTCGGAAGAATTTAACACTGAACTCATTTGTGAATTGGAAAATACATATGTTCCTTCTAGCCGACTGATCCAGTTTTCATTAATATCACAGGGATGGCTCTGCAAATACCTACAATTTTACACTTAAGGGGAAAGAAACAGCTTGCATGGAGATGACAAGTCTGCAAATTAAACTCTTTGAAAATTGTTAATGATTAATTTGATGAGTAAATGAAAATAATGCAAATTATCATTGGAAGTTTTTCATCACGGTGGCACAGTGGTAGCGCTGCTGCCTCGCAGTTAGGAGACCGGTTCGCTTCCCGGGTCCTTCGTGTGTGGAGTTTGCATGTTCTCCGCGTGTCTGCGTGGGTTCCCTCCTGGTGCTCCGTTTTTTTCCCACAGTCCAAAGACATGGAAGTTAGGTGCACGGGCGATTCTCAATTGTGCTCGGTGTGTGTCCTGTGGTGGGCTGGCAAAATGCCTGGGGTTTGTTTCCTGCCTTCTGACCTGTGTTGGCTGGGATTGGCTCCAGCAGACCCCCGTGGCCCTGTATTTGGATTCAGCGGGTTAGAAAATGGATGGATGGAATATACTGATAAATGGATCGCATAATATCCATTCCTTGGAGTCAAAATTAAGCCGCATGGAAATTTTCAAAGTATTTGCAGAATCGAGCACCACTTGTCTATATACAAAATACTTCCGTGTCTTATTAAAGAATCCTTCGATGATTGATTTTAGGGAAAAATGTATGTCTTTTTTCTAATGTAAGTGGTCCACATTTGCTAGAATCAGGCGCAACGCCTAAGGATTCACCAAAAAAGGGTCAGGCCATGTGAAAAAAGAGCTGTAATGATAAAAATCTATATAAAAATAAAGAATGAATATAGAAATTCAAAACTGTAAACACCTCAGAAGAACGAAATACCTATACTTAAAGGTAATGTTTACACAGAAGAAGAAAATGGTATGCGCCTTGCGTGTACTGTACATTAAGTGGCTGAGGTTAACTAAGGCACGTGCGTACTTTTTGCAGCAGAGAGCAAATGAGTCTGTGAGTCGGAGGGCTTTGTGGGAGTTTTACGTTTGTATCTGAAAACTCTAAAGCAAGTGAACTGCAATTTGTAGGGTGTGTTTTGCGCGAAATTGATTAGGCTTCTATCAGACTTTTGCAAAGCAGCCCTTTGTTGCTGGTGGTTAGCATTTTCTCAGTGAAAGCAATTAGCTGCATGTTACAGGCCCAGCTGCGCAACTCCTATTATTCCTCGTACACCGTGAAGAACGAGCGAAGCTTAGCTTCGAGAACAGCACTCGCAAAGCCAGACTTCGCCGGACGCGGTGGCGCGTGTCTGTAATCCTGGCTTCTCGGGAGGCTGAGGTTGAAGGATCGCTTGAGCTCAGGAGCCCTGGGTGGCAGTAGCCTGTGTCGATCGGGTGTCCGAGCTAAGTTCGGCATCGATATGGTGCTCCTGGGGGAGCCCGGGGCTGCCAGGTCGTTTAAGGAGGGGCGAACCGGCCCAGGTCGGAAACGGAGCAGGTCAAAGTCCCCGTGTCGGTCAGTAGCGGGATCGCGCCCGTGAGCAGGCGCTGTGACTCAGCCTGAGTAAGAGAGCGGACGCAGCCTCTAAATTTTCTTTTTTCCCTTGAATCGATCTTCAACAATGTTCATTGTCTGTAGAAAATAATGCAGAATTTTCCCCGGTAAACGGCTTGTTGTCTGTTAAGCAATTCCACGTGAAAGATTTCGCAATTTACACTTGAAGAATTATACCTGTAAATTTTTGCGTGCACTCTGATCCTGTACTCGTTCAAGAATACAATATGAGAAGAAAATGTGCCGAATTTACCTTTTAAAACTCCTATCTACCAGGTATCTGAGCTTGTAAGCAGGCAGAATTCGTGAAAGGGAACGTATTTTTCCATTCTTCCCCTGTTTTACCCCAGGGCAACATCCCAAATATTGTTTTCAGTGAAGTTGATTTACTGATGTAACCGTGAGAATATTTCAATTTCAACCACGAATTTTTCGAATTAAGGAGTTTATGCCTCGAGTCTAGGAAGCTAGGCATGAACAATATTACCTGTCAATATGCATGCGTTTACGTTTCTATCAACGTATGTATGGAAAGAAATATGGAAAGATCTTTGGATTCCTTGCATTGTGTGTTTTTAATGGTGTTTAACCAATGGCAGCAGCATTGCGAACTGTCTGAAAAACGATTTTCTAGGGAGTGTGTTTGTGTGTGTTGATTTGTCAGTAAATATGACCTGTCGATGGAAAATTACTTTCAACGTTGGTGAGAATGTTTCCTTAAGCAAAAGACAGCAAAGGTAAAGGAAAATGTGTTTTAATTGTTAGAGAAAGTAATCATTACTAGAGATGTCAAAGTCAGTCAGTCATTGTCCAACCCGCTATATCCTAACACAGGGTCACGGGGTCTGCTAGAGCCAATCCCAGCCAGCACAGGGATCAAGGCAGGAACAAACCCGGGCAGGGCGCCAGCCCACCGCAGAAAGAACAGACAATGTCTCAGAAATTGTAAACGAGATTTCATTATGTTATGAAAAACTTCAACATTGAAATATTTGTTCTTGTAAATAGAAAAGGCACTAGAGTGTTATTGGAGGTATGTGGAAGAGATTGACAAAAGTCGACAAGGTCGACAGCATAATATCTGTTCTAAAGGTAAAGTCAAGAAATGAAGAACTAGCTAAACTGCAAATCATCCAAGCACATGTTTAAATTTCAAGCACCAGAGTTTTGAATTTTTTTCATTCCTGCCCTATTCTTAACATGAACGAATGTTAATATGAGAAGAGCAATGAGCACTCATTCGTTCTGAATACTCAGTTGAACGTAGCAGCACTGTCAGAGAGCTGCAGCCTTTGCAGCAGTCATCAAGCAAAAGAAGGAAAAACTGGACAAGGCACAAGATCATATCTCAGCAAATGCACACACTCACTTAAGTCAATTTGGCTACGTCAATTCACAAAAACTTAATGTGCATGGACTGGGAGGATACCCACAGGTACAAGGATTGAACACGGATATTCCTTGCAAAGCAGAAAACCAGAAGGCCAGCTCCTGTCTCTCTTATTTGAAGTGGCACAGATAGCCAGTGCTCCACCATTCCAACACAGAGGAAGATCAAATAAGTGCATGTTGTAGTTGGGAGGACAGAGGGTTCGACCCTGCTGACTGAGAGCTCCTGGTTTTGTGGGCGAGTAGGAAACCTAGCTTCACCGTCAGAAAATATTGTTGTGTTTCTCTCCAGGCACACAGTTTCTTTCTTTTACTTTTTTCATTTTGTTGCTGTTTGTTTTCTCTGTTTTGAAAAAATCTTGCAGCTAAGGTACTTCAGCAACTCCATACAGGATAGGCACTCCGATGCGGGCACTGAAGCGTTCCTTCTTGACCACTGCTGGAAAATTCATTTCTGGACACCATGATCCCAAGATGAATTAATCACGAGAATTTTTAGTAGTGCCGATTTCTTTAGTCATGGATACAATGTACTATCAACTGTAGTTTCTTTCATCTAGTCCCTTAACCCGGAGCCAGACCTTCGGCATCTCTTTCGTACATTTCCCTTTTTTATGAACCCATTTCAGGGATGTTACTAGTGGAGCTGCTGCTGTTGGTAGCGGGCTGGGGTTTACTGGGTGATTTGGTCCTCTCTTACTGCATTGTCCACACCGATCTTACCATGCATATAGGAGCCCAGCACAATATATCAAATACCAGATATACTATTTCTCAACTTCGGAAGAATTTAACACTGAACTCATTTGTGAATTGGAAAATACATATGTTCCTTCTAACCGACTGATCCAGTTTTCATTAATATCACAGGGATGGCTCTGCAAATACCTACAATTTTACACTTAAGGGGAAAGAAGCAGCTTGCATGGAGATGACAAGTCTGCAAATTAAACTCTTTGAAAATTGTTAATGATTAATTTGATGAGTAAATGAAAATAATGCAAATTATCATTGGAAGTTTTTCATCACGGGTGGCACAGTGGGTGGCGCTGCTGCCTACGTGATTAGGAGACCCGGTTTAAGCTCCCGGGTCCTTCATTGTGTAGGTTTGCATGTTCTCCCGTGTCTGCGTGGGTTTCCCTCCTGGTGCTCAGTTTTTTCCCACAGTCCAAAGACATGGAAGTTAGGTGCACGGGCGATTCTCAATTTTGCTCGGTGTGTGTCCTGTGGTGGGCTGGCAAAATGCCTGGGGTTTGTTTCCTGCCTTCTGACCTGTGTTGGCTGGGATTGGCTCCAGCAGACCACCGTGACCCTGTAGTTAGGATATAGCGGGTTAGAAAATGGATGGATGGAATATACTGATAAATGGATCGCATAATATCCATTCCTTGAGGGCAAAATTAAGCCGCATGGAAATTTTCAAAGTATTTGCAGAATCGAGCACCACTTTTCTATATACAAAAAAAACTTCCGTGTCTTATTAAAAAAATCCTTCGATGATTGATTTTAGGGAAAAAATGTATGTCTTTTTTCAATGTAAGTAGTCCACATTTGTAGAATCAGGCCAACGCCTAAGGATTCACAAAAAGGGTCAGGCCATGTGAAAAAAAAGCTGTAATGATAAAAATCTATATAAAAATAAAGGAAAATTAGAAATTCAAATGTAACACCTCGGGAAAAAGAAAAACCAACCCTAAGGTAATTTACAAAAAAAGGCAGAAATGGAGCCCCTTTGGGGTTACTTACATAAAGTGGCTGATTAAAATAACATTTACTTTTACAGAGAAGCAAATTTTAAAGGGTTTGTGATTTACGTTGATCTGAAAATTAGGAGTGAACTACTTTTGTAGAAAATTTTTAAATTGATTAATTTACAGATTTCAAAAGCCCCTTGCTTGTGGTTGCATTTTTCCGGAAAGCAATAACTGCATGTTAAGGCCGTTGCGAAAATTTTTCCCTGGCCTTTTGAAAACGGCGAAGTTTGGGTTGAAAACCAAAGCAGCTTCAGGACGGTGGCGCGGTCTTAATCCCTCAGGGAGCTGAGGTTGAGTCGCACTTGGGGGTGATTAGCCTGTCGATCGGGTGCCCGGAGCTAAGTTCGGTGATATGGTCTCGGGGAGCGGGCTGCCAGGCTTAAGGGGGACGCCCGGTCGGAACGGCAGGCAAAGCCCCCGAAGTCGTCAGAAAGGGGTTCGGCCCGGAGCAGGCGCTGTGTAACCGGTAAAGGGGGAACGAGTTTAAATCGTCTTTTTCCCTTAAACGATCTCACCGGGTTCATGCTGTGAAATAGGCTGTTTTTTCCCCGGGAGCCTTTGTTGTCGTCTTCTAAAAGTTCCAATTAAACTTGAAGAAAACCGTAAATTTCCCTCGTTGTCCTTTAAGATACATTGAGTAGAGGTGCAATTACCTTTTAAACTTATCTCAGGATTGAGCTTGTAACAGGCAAATTCGTAAAAGGCTATTTTCCATTCCCCCTTGTTTTACCCAGGCAACACCAAATATTGTTTTCATTTGATTTACTAGAACTAAATATTTCTTTCAACCGAATTTTTCGATTAAGGAGTTATGCTTCAACCCAAACAGTCAATTAATATCTATGCTAGTTAATTCTACAACGTAGGAAAGTTTTATTTAAGATTTTGGACCTTGAATTTTTTTTTTTTTTGGGTTTTTAACATACCTTTCAGACTGTCGAAAACTTTCTAAAAGTTTTTGTGTGTTGTTTGTGGTTAGACTGTCATGAAAATTCCCTTCAACGTTGGTAAATTTTCCTTAAAAAAGAAGAAAGGTAAAGAAATGGTTTTAATTTTTGGAAATTTAATTTTAGAGAAAAGTCAGTCAGATTGCCCAAACCGCTTTTCCTAACCAGGGTATTCAGTCGTAGAAACCCACCACCCAGACAAGGCAGGACAAACCCGGGCAGGGCCCCAACCAAAAAAAGAACAGAAAAATGTCTCAGAAATTGTAAACGAATTTATTATTTATGAAAAACTTCAACATTAAATATTTTTTCTTGTAAATAAAAAAAGGCACTAGAGTGTTATTGGAGGTATGTGGAAGAGATTGACAAAAGTCGACAAGGTCGACACATAATATCTGTTCTAAAGGAAAGTCAAAAAAATGAAGAACAGCTAAACTCAAATCATCCAAGCACATTTTAAAAACCAAGCACGAGTTTTGAATTTTTTCATTCCTGCCTATTCTTAACATGAGGAATGTTAAAAAGAGAAGAGCAATGAGCCCCCATTCGTTCTGAATACTCAGTTTAACGTAGCAGTCGAGAGCTGCAGCCTTTACAGCAGTCATCAAGCAAAAGAAGGAAAAACTGGACAAGGCAAAAGGTCTTATCTCAGCAAATCCACTCCTTAAGTCAATTTGCTACGTCAATTCACAAAACTTAATGTGCATGGACTGGGAGGATACCACAGGTAAAGGTTGAACACGGATATTCCTTGCAAACAGAAAACCAAGGCCAAGCTCCATCTTATTTAATGGCAAATACCAGTGTCCACATTCCACACAGAAGAATCAAATAATGCATTTGGAGTTGAGCAGAGGTTCGACTGCTGACTGGACTCCTGGTTAGAGCGGAACCTTGTTCTTCGTCGAAAGTTTCTGTTCTTCCCAGCATCAGTTGTTTTCCTGTTCTTTTAAGTGATGGTTGCTCTGTGCAAATTCGCTAATGTGGTCCGGAATCTTCCGGAAAATCTGGGTTCCTTTCTGACTTGTGGAAATTTCTTACAATGTCCCGATGATTAATCAAGGTTTAGTAGGGATGGATGATAAATGTCCAACTGTCCTTCCTTCTCAGTTAACCCTGGACATCTCTTAAATTTTTTAGAACCTTTTAGTGATTACTAGTGTGTTTTTAACCTGGTTGATTGGATTAAACTTTGTCGCTTTCCAAATTTACCTTTATATGAACCCAGCACAATTACATACCAGAATACTGTCCCTGGAAAATAATGCTATTGATAAAATTATTAATTAAGATGATCAAATTCATAAATGAACCGAAAAAAACATTTAACTAAGGAATTAAACATAGAAATGTAATTGAAATTATTTTTGAAATAATGTTTTGTGAGTAATAGAGGGCAAATTATAGAAGTTTCACGGGGTACGGGGTGGCTTTCTGTTTCGTTTAAAAAATTCTTCGTCTTAATGTCGGTTTTTCACCGAGTTCGGTTCTTCAGGTGTGTTACAGCCTTTATGCTGGAAGTTGCTCTCGGGCGAACAATTGTTTTTCCTTGGTGGCAAATCCTGGTAGTTTCCTCTTTAATGAGGTTAGGTGGAGGGCGCAAACCGCTCTCCTGTTTTGGACGTTTGACCTGGATGTCGTGCTGAGTTGAGCATAACCAGTCAGGACCATGTGAGTAACTTTTATGATTGCAGTCTGCACTTGTTGTTTTCCAAGTCCGTGTCTATTGGCATTCGATTTTGGTTAGGCAGATTGTGTCAAACAGGTGTCTACCTGGTAATTGTGAGCGTCTTGAATGTAAAAGGGAGCCTTAAATATCTTCGTCAAGATTAAATAAAATGAATTTACAATAAAAGTAACCCTTCAAGACAAAACTCTTAAGTCTATTAAATAGAGATTTACACATTAACTGTTATGGGAGTTTATATGGCCTCGTACTATCAAGTAAGAATAGTGAGTGAATTTGGCAATTACTTTATATAAACAGTCTAAGTGAACATTGAATTTGGGTTATTATAAATTATCGCTTCTATTGACTGGAGACTTTTTCTGGAGTTAGTTTTCTGTAAGAACATTACTGATTTCATCAGTAAGCATAATTTTGCTGTTAGGAGATTGCGCATCTATTTTGAGTACGAAAAATTACTGAAACCGATCTTGGGTGCATCTGTGGTTGTACCAGTTTGAGGATGAGTTGTGGTGTTTTAGGCTTAAGCCTGGGGCATGGACGTCCTGTACGATGCTGTTCTTTCTGTATGTGATCGAGTACCTGGCGCCGTCCAGAAGCTTCACCCGGGGAAGGAGAGGCCTTCAAGCAGAACGGTCGGATGGATCCTTAGAAGTATCGTCACTAGCAGTAAAGTTCGCATTAAATGCTTTCTGCAACGGTTCGTCTTAACAATTCAGTCGAAGGTCATGCGGACAATCCCGGGTAGCGCTCGTCGCAAAAGAAGACAATTGATAGCTTAAAGCATCTATGTATGAAGAATTCATCATTGAAATTTTTTCCTTGAAATAAAGGCCAGATCCATTAGATTGAAGAGAATTGGAAAGGCTAAGTGTAAATTCCTTAAAAGTTATTTTAATTAAGAATATAAAATATTCGGAATTGATTTAAATTTAACTTGAAAATTTAATTTTTTCATCACTTTTTAAATGAAGATGTAGAAAGAAAGGAATGAGATATTCTGTAGTACTCTTTGTTTCAGCTGTCGAGAATGCAATGGAAACTTTTTCATTGCATTGTGTTTTAACTGGTCATAACATATTTCAGCTATAACCATTTTAGAATTTGCTTTTCTAATTTAGAAGAAATAATTTATGGAAAATTACGTTGTAAGATTTCAGAAAATATCCAAGCAGAAATATTAAAAGGGTCATAATTATATGCGAGTAGTCATGTCCAACTAATCTAACGGTGAGAGGCATGTAGGACAGGGATGAGGAGACTAATGGCTAGTCTGTTTCAGAAAGAAACTGTCTAAATTAATTCAAGTTAATGAATTTTTACAGACATTGTAAATGAAACTTTTTATTGTTATGAGGTCTTGTTGACAAATTCCAAAGGTATCAGCAATCAATAAGGTTAGGTCGTGAGCACAGAGATAGCAAGAATTTAAATATGGATAATATCATCTGCTATCTTAAAAGAATGTTAATGATATGAGATCATGAGTCATATCAGTAAGGGATACTGTCAAGGTCAGCCTAACTGAAAACAAATGGTAACTTATGCCAATTTCAAATTAAATGACTGGTTCGTTCTGCGGTTTACTATTATCGGTTATTGAGTCACCCATCTTTACATATTGAACAGCCAGATCAAACCATTCCTATTTACAGTGAAATAGCAGAACTCAGAATGAAAAGGGTCACCTTTAGCGAGGTTGTAATATGACTGCAACCAAAAATTTTTCTCAAAGAACTACTTCATTGAAATGTTGTTTTGCAATTAAAATCTTACGTTTATTTAATTTGATGAGTAATGCATCTCAAGTAAATTCATTTTCATTGATGGCATGGAGCAGTCCCTCGATAATCAGGTTTGTTGCGGTTTAGTCATGGATCAATTCTTTATCGTAGTTTCTTATAGTCCTCGTTTTTTCCCCAGCCAGATTCTTTATTTTCGTTTTTAGATGTTCTGGTGTATTGCTCGGTGGGATGCAATGCTTAGGATTCTTTCTGCACTTACCTTTTGGCTGCTCAGCGACTTTACCTGATTTGGATCCAGTGATAATCAGGATGAATTATTTAATGGATATATATATGTCCTTGATATAGATTTCATTTTCAAGTTCGAATTCAACTTTGATTGTAAATACTTTCTAAGCTATTAAGTTCTTGACATGATTGATTTGGAAAAAATTTATGATTATGAATATCAATAATTAAATTACAATGCTAAATTACAAAGTGCACCATTGGAATTAAAATCGTCTTTAATTTCTATACAAGGGAATGAGATCTCAGTCGACGTTTCATAAACAGATACTGTTGAAAGTCTAAATTTTACTAAAATGGATGCCCTTGTGACTGTAATAGAAAAAGGTAATTAGACATGAGTGTTTGTGACAGCAAGTATGACTGTGAGTCGGGTTTGTCGTTGACGTGTTTGAGGTTGGAAAACTACAATTTCGGGTGTTGTGCAAATTGTTCTTTCAAGTCAAACAGTTCCATTTTGCAGTCTTGCATTTTTCTAGTGAAATATGTGTTTATGACAGTTTTCTTTTCATACTTGGTTGTAAACGCCTGCGTAGTGTCGACTGTTGACAAAAGCTGCGGCTGGGTGTCGTAACGTTCGAGGAAATTGAAAATTATGATCCAGTAACAGAGTGATAACATTAATAATAAGAATTCGAAATTAGGGCTCCGGGCGAGAAAATAGTCGTTAAGAGGATCCACGTGGGAAGGAAAGTTTCGTAAGTGGGTCGAGAGCTGTGTATTCACCTAGTAAAAAAAAGCCTGTAAATTTGTATTTTTATTGAATAAACTTCAAAAAGTTAAGTCTCTAGAAATTAAATTGACTTTGTTAATAAATTTTAGTTAATAAGCCAGTGAAATTTATACTTTACACTGAATAATGTTGATTAGGCATCGGAACTTTAAGTCACGTAAAATGGAGTAGTGCGGGTTTGTTAACTCTTACCGGTGCAAGGTTGTAACTAGCTGCGATGGTGATTCTTGTCATGGTTTCGGAAGTCCCATAGGGTTCCTTTAGCTGAACGTGGGGAACGGCCAGTCAAATCTCAAGCCCTTGCCGGAGCGTGCACTCCCGACATGGACAAGGAGTGCGGAGTTACGTTTTTTCCGGTTTGGTGGAAACGGTTCTTTGTTCCTTGAATAGAATTTACCAATGTTTACCATTTTAGATAATCAATTTCAAAAAGTTTTCTGAGGATTTTGTAAGTTTGGTATTCGGACCTGAATAAAAATTTGAAGATTAGATGTTTTTAACCTAAGCATCCAAGTAAATGGATGGTTTAATGCTATTGTTTTCCTTAATCGGAACAAATATCATTTTTGTCAATTATATATCTAAACATGAGGATCTGTAATTATCCATTTAAGGTATTGATTAACAGGATGTACCAATTCCGTCAAAACTAATTCAAATAAAAAGAAATATGATGAAATCTTTTTTAGAATTTTTTTTTAAATGTAAGAGATAGGGATTGGTTTTGAAGTTTAAGGAGTCAATTTAATTTCACGAAATCTTTCTAGGAAATGTTATTTAAATTGAAAAGAAAAACAAGATTTTAAATTTAGAAAGTTTGAATATTATTAATAGCAATTTCTTATGCAGTATATGTAAAAGATAACGATCGTTGATACCATTTACCATGCAAGGTCAGCAGGCAATTGAGAGCATAGAAAGAAGAAAAATGTAAGAGTTTTTCAGAATAAACTTCTAAGTAAATTTGTTTTGAAATTTGAAAAACTTATATTTTTGGAGGTAAAGAAATTTCAAAGTGAAAGACAGTCTATGCAGCAAAGCAGAAACAAGTCTATTAAGTCCGACAGGCCCATTCAAAAAGAAAGCAATATGATTTTGTATCATGTTGTACCTCGATAATTTTCTGGTAGAATAGCACTATTTGAATATTAAGAAAATAGTGTGCTTTAAACAGCACAAGTTTGAAGTTGCATTCAAGTAATTCAACAAATTCAAACTCCAAGCATTAAGACTAATCAAAATTCATAAGCACTTGAAAGGACAAACTACCGTTTACATGTGAAATTCATTCATTACAAGAATAGAAAAAGAGTCGTTCTATTCTTATTGATAGTCAAAAGCAGTTACATTATCCAGCAATAGAACTAGGTACTCCAGATATCCCTGTATGACATCGGAGTATATAGAGTACTTTTGTCTTTTTAGTTATTTGGTCCTTTATGTTTTGCCACATTTCTTGCACTAGGTCCCAATATCAGACAGTACTTTCTGAGCAACGAGCTGCCCGTAAAGCTCTTGTTCGTGGAAAATCAGTTCTAACCATGATCCATTTTTAATCACGGAGTTGTAATCCACTTTTTTACTTATGGATAGTAATCTTCAAACTTTGTATTTCTTATTAACATTTAATGGATTTTTTTAATGAAACTTCTAGATAGCTTGGAATTTTACGGTTTTTTGGGGATTATCTTTCCTCTGCCTACCTGTCATATACAATAGCTATTTAATTTTTAATCTATTTACAGGGAAAATTTACACTGAACTCTTTTTATTAAATCAAGTCCTTAACCGGGGTCCGTTTCTCAATTTCTCGGTGAGCTTGAAGCTAATTGTTTGGGTATGACGCTTCTGCATTGGGTATGGATCACACAATAACCCTAAAATTTTAATGATTAATCGGGTAAAAAATGAGATAATTTTTAATTGGACGTATACCTTTCTGATCAAATTGGCCCTCGATTTCATATGAGTGCTTCTGTCAATGTTACGGTGCCAAAAATTTAGAATCCTAGATTGATTGAGGAATATGTTTATTCAATGAAATTAGTCGGGTTTCTGGTTCAGGCTGGCTGGATGTAAAGGTCGCCCTGTATTACGGGTCTAAAATGTGGAGGAATATATTAAGTTCAAAATGATCATTTTCAGAAAACGATGGAATTTCCTTTTGCAAATAGCCATGAGTTATACAGCATTCGTGCTTATTAAGACTGCTGGGTTGCTAAGAACATGTCTTTTCCCGATGAATGGACAGTGAGACTTAACCCGGATTTCATTTATGTCAAAGTGAAAACAGGAATTGCACTTAAAGAGTAAAGCCAATATAATTAAATTAAATCCTTCAAAAAGATACTTTGAGATTGAAACTTTCTAGAAGAAAATGGTTCGCTTTGTAAATGGCGAAGTTGATAGCAAGTCTTTTTTTAAAGACAAGAGATTTATCAGGACGCATAGCGATTTCACGCAGAGAGCAAAACTTTACTAAAAGGTTGAGTTGAAGATGGAAATTGTAGAGTCTTGTGAAAGAGCCTGGTGCTAGGTTGTTAGGTAATGTTCGAATAATAGCATGTTGGGTGCCCATGCTCGTTTTCTGGTAACTAAACGGCGTTACTGAACGGATGCCATGGCGAGTGGCGTGGGGCACCTGCTTGCTGCTGTAAGGTCTAGATGGGGGCTGTCATTGACTTTGCCCGGCTCGACAGACTATGTTATGTTCTGATTGCAGATCGCATACGGCTAGTCCCAGCATTCGACGAGGTCGACTTGTCGGGAGTGACAATTTTTGCGGCCCGCAGCTGTGCTGGTCAGGTGCAGTACGTGGCAGATGCTGCAACTTACTTTAAAACCTGTGGCAGGACTGAGTTGTGAGCAAGTTTGAAAGGGCTTTTCCATGCTTCTGTTTACCGGGAAATCCAGAATTTTCCGTAACTGTTCTGTGTACAAGTTAAAAACAGAATTTTTATTAAGATTTTAACTTGATCTGACTGGATTGACAATTTCTTTAAAGATTGTTTCAATGTTAATTATTTGCAAAATTCGAATTTTTTAGATTATTTGTATTTTTAGATTTTTCCACTTGCAATTAATGACACGATTTTAGGTGGTGTTTATTGATGTTCGAGATATACCTTTCAGAAATCTTTAAAGTTAGGTTTCTTGAAGCAGCATAACAAAGGACTTATTAATTTGTTTTATCAAGGCATCATAAAATTTAAAGATTTTATGATTTGTTTATATTTTCACCAAATGTCCAAGGTGTAAATTCCAGCAAGAGATTACGAAAATGCCGAGGGTACTATCATTGAAAGTAATGAAGTTTGGATTCCAAAGAATTTGTTATTAATGTAACTTCAAAGCGATACTATGTTGAAAAGATTCAGAGTGGTAGTTGGAGTCCCGAAGCAACAAGGAAAAGGTCTGCAACTAATTCTTCTAAAGGTAAAAGTAAGAAAGAAGTATTAATAAAAACTAAAATTAAGAGATGTAAATTTCAGCACTAAGTGTCAAATTATATTCCTACTACATGTAGCAAGAGCAATGAGCAAGGAAAGAAGACAAACTGGAGGCCCAGCAACCAGTAACATAATTTCAAAATTGACAAGTTTAATTTCAAAAAATCTAAAATGAAAAATGTTTAGAAAGAATAGACTAAAATTTATCAGTATAAGGTTTGACGTAATTCAAAAGTTAAGCATGAATAATACGGAAAAAGAAGTTGAACAGAATTCTTCACAAAACCAGACATTTCTCTCAATTAAGAGTGGTAAAATGGCAGGCCCATTTTAACAGAAAATCATTAGAGAAGATGACCAGCCCGATTCTCTTGGTCAGACTACAGGCTCACCTGTATAGAAGTAAAAGAAAAATAGGCAGCATGATATTCTTGTGCCGAGAACTTCTGTCTTTAGGTATTGGTCGTGAAATATTTGTTTTGAAAAATGCGGAAGTACCAGTCATCTGTTCTTTTTGAGCAGAGATTCCTTTCTGACAATCTGAGGTTATTCTACATGTTCCAGTTTGTGACAGGGGTTTTTACTATGCTGAATTCTTTATGGCATGGACAAGACTATTAACCGGATTTTCGTAGTCCTTCTCACGTCATGGACATGTATCATCTGTACTTTACTTTCTTTTAACACGAGATTTTTATTGTCTGTTCTTGGTATAGACCCAGCAGTATTACTGTTGCCTCTTTACGGCATTGCCAACGGTTCTTCCCTCACATTGTCCAATACATTTCCATAATATGGCCGGAAATAATCAATTTATTTTGATGGACAAACTTACTTCAACGTCTTCATTTATTATATCCGGATGATTGCATTATCTAATTTCAGCTAGGGCTGAATAGCTGATGATTGGAAAGCAGTTCAAAGATGAATTTAAATTACACTGATAAATTGCAATGATAATTGTAATAAAGAAATTATCATTGGAAGTTTTGATCGAATTGACCTGATTGTTCCAGTATAGATAGACAGTTCGCTCTGCGTTGGAGTTTGCATGTATCGTCATGTGGGTTCCCTCCTGGTGTCCTTTACCTTGAACCACTTAAGTTGTGCACTGGGATTCATGGTGTCAATGTGTGATTTGAAGTTCAAACTTGGGTTTGTTGCTCTGACCGTTGGCCGGGATTAGCTCGAGCCGCGGGCCGTATTTGGTTCGGGTTAAATGGATGGTGGAATTCTCGAAGTCCTAGCCATTCTTAGCAAAAAAATGCAAGTGATCATGTATTGAATATTCACCTTGTCTATAAAAAATCGCTTTTGATTTTAAATTTGCAAGAGATGTTTTGGAAAAATGTGGCTTTTTTAAAGTAGTGCCATGATGTAAATCGAGCTAAAACTAAAATTCAAAAAATTAGCAATGAAAAATATTATGAAAAAACTTAAATAAAGAAATACTATAATAAAGTATGGCTTTCGAAGAAAGTGCATCTTTAATATAAGTAAGGTATAAAATGAGCAATAGATTACGACATTAGGGGTGAGGTTAAGGAAGAATAAAGAAAGAAAAAGTTGAGAGAATATTTTGAAGATTTGAAAAAACTTAACAATTAACTTTAAATTGAGGATTTTGCGATGATTAGGCTTCTATCAGACTTTTGCAAAGCAGCCCTTTGTTGCTGGTGGTTAGCATTTTTCTCAGTGAAAGCAATTAGCTGCATGTTACAGGCCGGCTGCGCCACTCCTATTATTCCTCGTACACCGTGAAGAACGAGCGAAGCTTAGCTTCGAGAACAGCACTCGCATGAAGCCAGACTTCGCGGGCGGTGGCGCTGTCTGTAATCCTGGCTTCTCGGGAGGCTGAGGTTGAAGGATCGCTTGAGCTCAGGAGCCCTGGGTGGCAGTAGCCTGTGTGCGATCCGGTGTCCGAGCTAAGTTCGGCATCGATATGGTGCTCCTGGGGAGCCCGGGGCTGCCAGGTCGTTTAAGGAGGGAGAACGGCCCAGGTCGGAAACGGAGCAGGTCAAAGTCCCCCTGTCGGTCAGTAGCGGGATCGCGCCCGTGAGCAGGCGCTGTGACTCAGCCTGAGTAAGAGAGCGGACGCAGCCTCTAAATTTTCGTCTTTTTCCCTTGGAATCGATCTTCAACAATGTTCATTGTCTGTAGAAAATAATGCAGAATTTTCCCGGTAAGCGGCTTGTTGTCTGTTAAGCAATTCCACGTGAAGATTTCGCAATTTACACTTGAAGAATTATACCTGTAAATTTTTGCGTGCACTCTGATCCTGTACTCGTTCAAAGAATACAATATAGAAGAAAATGTGCCCAATTTACCTTTAAAACTCCTATCTACCAGGTATCTGAGCTTGTAAGCAGGCAGAATTCGTGAAAGGAACGTATTTTTCCATTCTTCCCTGTTTTACCCCAGGGCAACATCCCAAATATTGTTTTCAGTGAAGTTGATTTACTGATGTAACCGTGAGAATATTTCAATTTCAACCACGAATTTTCGAATTAAGGAGTTTATGCCTCGAGTCTAGGAAGCTAGGCATGAACAATATTACCTGTCAATATGCATGCGTTTACGTTTCTATCAACGTATGTATGGAAAGAAATATGGAAGATCTTTGGATTCCTTGCATTGTGTGTTTTTTTAATGGTGTTTAACCAATGGCAGCAGCATTGCGAACTGTCTGAAAAACGATTTTCTAGGGGTGTGTTTGTGTGTGTTGATTTGTCAGTAAATATGACCTGTCGATGGAAAATTACTTTCAACGTTGGTGAGAATGTTTCCTTAAGCAAAAGACAGCAAAGGTAAAGGAAAATGTGTTTTAATTGTTAGAAAGTAATCATTACTAGAGATGTCAAAGTCAGTCAGTCATTGTCCAACCCGCTATATCCTAAACACAGGGTCACGGGGTCTGCTAGAGCCAATCCCAGCCAGCACAGGGATCAAGGCAGGAACAAACCCGGCAGGGCGCCAGCCACCGCAGAAAAAAACAGACAATGTCTCAGAAATTGTAAACGAGATTTCATTATGTTATGAAAAACTTCAACATTGAAATATTTGTTCTTGTAAATAGAAAAGGCACTAGAGTGTTATTGGAGGTATGTGGAAGAGATTGACAAAAGTCGACAAGGTCGACAGCATAATATCTGTTCAAAAGGAAAAGTCAAGAAATGAAAACAGCTAAACTCAAATCCAAGCACATTTTAAATTTCAAGCACCAGAGTTTTAAATTTTTTTTTTTCATTCCTGCCTTTTTTAACATGACAATTTTATGGGGAAAAACTGAGCACTCATTGTTCTGAATCTCAGTTACTTGGCACTTCAGAGAGCTGCACCGAAACAGTCTAAGAAAAAAGAAGGAAAAACGGACGGGCACAAGATATATCTCAAAAATGCACCCCTCACTTAAGTCAATTTGGCTTAAATTTCCCCAAAAACTTAATTGCATGGACTGGGAGGATACCCACAGGTAAAAAAGTTGAACGGATATTCCTTGCAACAAAAAAAAGAAGGACCCCTGTCTCTCTTTTTTGAAGTGGCACAGATAGCCAGTCTCCACCTTTTAACACAGGAAGATCAAATAAGTGCATGTTGGGGTTTGGGGGGGGACAGGGGGTTTCGACCCTGCTGATAACTCCTGGTTTGTGGGGGTAAAACCTAGCTTCACCGTCAGAAAATATTTTGTTTTTTCCAGGCACAGTTTCTTTTTTTTTATTTTTTCATTTTTTTGCTGTTTTTTTCTCTGTTTTGAAAAATCTTCCCGCTAAGGTATTTACCTCCATACAGGATGGGCACCCCGTGCGGGCACAAAACTTCCTTCTTGCCCACTGCTGGAAAATTCTTTCTGGACACCATGATCCCAAGATAATTAAATAAAATTTTAGTAGTCCCGTTTTTTATAGGGATACAATGTACTATCAACTGGTTTCTTTCTCTAGCCCCCTTAAACCCCAAAACCCCGGCATCTTTTTCTACTTTTCCCCTTTTTTAAAAACCCATTTCAGGGATTTCTAGTGGAGCTGCTGCTGTTGGTGCAGGCTGGGGTTTAGGTATTTGGCCCTCTCTTCTGCATTGTCCACCGATCTTCCATGCATATAGGGCCCACACAATATATCAAATACAGATATACTTTTCTAAATCGGAAGAATTTAACACTGACTTTTGTGTTGGAAAATACATTTTTCCTTCTGACACCCATTTTTCTTTAAAATTCCGGGGATGGCTCTGCAAATACCACAATTTTCCCTTAAGGGGGAAAAAACAGTTGCATGGAATGACAAGTCCAAATTAAACTCTTTAAAAATTTTTGATTAATTTGATGGTAATGAAAATATCAAATTATCATTGGAAGTTTTCATCCGGTGGCAGGGGGAAGCCTGCTGCCTGAGTTAGGAGAGGGGGTTTTTTCCCCGGGGTCCCGTTGGTTTTGCATGTTCTCCCGTGTCTGCGGGGGTTTCCCCTCCGTGCTCCTTTTTTTCCCACAGTCAAAAAGGGAAAGTTGGTGCAGGCGATTCTCAATTGTGCTTTGTGTCCCGTGGGGGGCTGGCAAAATGCCTGGGGTTTTTTTTCCCGCCTTCGCCTGTTTGGCTGGGATTTCCCAGAACCCCGTGGCCCTTTTTTGGATTCAGCGGGAGAAAATGGATGGATGGAATATACTGATAAATGGATCGCATATCCATTCCTTGGAGTCAAAATTAAGCCCGGAAATTTTTCAGATTTGCAGAATCGGCACCACTTGTCTATATACAAAATACTTGTGTCTTATTAAAAGAATCCTTCGATGATTGATTTTGGGAAAAAATGTATGTCTTTTTTCTAATGTAAAAGGGGGTCCCTTTGCTAGAATCAGGCGCAACGCCTGGATTCAAAAAGGGGCGGCCATGTGAAAAAAGCTTTGATAAAAAATCTATATAAAAAAAAAAGAATGAATATAGAAATTCAAAACTTAAACACCTCAAAAAAGAAATACCCATCTTAAAGGTAATGTTTACAGAAGAAAAAAATGGGATGCCAGTGTACTGTACATTTAATGGGTGAGTTAACAAAAGGCACGTGCGTACTTTTACAGCAGAGACAAATGAGTCTGGAGTCGGAGGCTTTGTGGGAGTTTTTCGTTTTTATCTGAAAACTCTAAAGCAAAGTGAACTCAATTTTTAGGGGTGTTTTGCCGGGAAAATTTATTGGCTTCTATCAGACTTTTGCAAAACACCCTTTTTGCTGGTGGTTAGCATTTTCTCAGTGAAAACAATTGCTGCATTTAAAGGGCCCCTGCTGCGCAACTCTTTTTTATTCCTCGTACACCCTGAAGAACGGCGGCAACCCGGGAAAAGCACTCCAAAGAACTTGCCGGGGCGGTGGCGCGTTCTGTAATCCTGGCTTCTCGGGGGGCTGAGGTTGAAGGATCGCTTGAGCTCGGGGCCCCGGGGGGCATAGCCTGTGTCGATCGGGGGTCCCAGCTGTTCGGGATCGATATGGTGTCTGGGGCCCGGGGGGGCCCGGTGTTTGGAGAGCCAACCCCGGCCCGGAAACGGGCAGGTCAAAGTCCCGTGTCGGTCCCGTAGCGGATCGCGCCCGTGAGCAGGCGCTGTGACTCAGCCTGGTAAGAGGCGGGGCCCCCGCCTCTAAATTTTTCTTTTTTTTTCCCCTTTGGGAAACGATCTTCAACAATGTTCATTGTTTTAGAAAAAATGCAGAATTTTCCCGGGAAACGGCTTGTTGTCTGTTAAGCAATTCCACGTGAAAGATTTCGCAATTTACACTTGAAGAATTATACCTGTAAATTTTTGCGTGCACTCTGATCCTGTACTCGTTCAAGAATACAATATGAGAAGAAAATGTGCCGAATTTACCTTTAAAACTCCTATCTACCAGGTATCTGAGCTTGTAAGCAGGCAGAATTCGTGAAAGGAACGTATTTTTCCATTCTTCCCTGTTTTACCCCAGGGCAACATCCCAAATATTGTTTTCAGTGAAGTTGATTTACTGATGTAACCGTGAGAATATTTCAATTTCAACCACGAATTTTTCGAATTAAGGAGTTTATGCCTCGAGTCTAGGAAGCTAGGCATGAACAATAACCTGTCAATATGCATGCTTTACGTTTCTATCAACGTATGTATGGAAAGAAATATGGAAAGATCTTTGGATTCCTTGCATTGTGTGTTTTTTTTAATGGTGTTTAACCAATGGCAGCAGCATTGCGAACTGTCTGAAAAACGATTTTCTAGGGAGTGTGTTTTGATTTGTCAGTAAATATGACCTGTCGATGGAAAATTACTTTCAACGTTGGTGAGAATGTTTCCTTAAGCAAAAGACAGCAAAGGTAAAGGAAAATGTGTTTTAATTGTTAGAGAAAGTAATCATTACTAGAGATGTCAAAGTCAGTCAGTCATTGTCCAACCCGCTATATCCTAACACAGGGGGCACGGGGTCTGCTAGAGCCAATCCCAGCCAGCACAGGGATCAAGGCAGGAACAAACCCGGGCAGGGCGCCAGCCACCGCAGAAAGAACAGACAATGTCTCAGAAATTGTAAACGAGATTTCATTATGTTATGAAAAACTTCAACATTGAAATATTTGTTCTTGTAAATAGAAAAGGCACTAGAGTGTTATTGGAGGTATGTGGAAGAGATTGACAAAAGTCGACAAGGTCGACAGCATAATATCTGTTCTAAAGGTAAAGTCAAGAAATGAAGAACTAGCTAAACTGCAAATCATCCAAGCACATGTTTAAATTTCAAGCACCAGAGTTTTGAATTTTTTTTTTCATTCCTGCCCTATTCTTAACATGAACGAATGTTAATATGAGAAGAGCAATGAGCACTCATTCGTTCTGAATACTCAGTTGAACGTAGCAGCACTGTCAGAGAGCTGCAGCCTTTTGCAGCAGTCATCAAGCAAAAAGAAGGAAAAACTGGACAAGGCACAAGATCATATCTCAGCAAATGCACACACTCACTTAAGTCAATTTGGCTACGTCAATTCACAAAAACTTAATGTGCATGGACTGGGAGGATACCCACAGGTACAAGGATTGAACACGGATATTCCTTGCAAGCAGAAAACCAGAAGGCCAGCTCCTGTCTCTCTTATTTGAAGTGGCACAGATAGCCAGTGCTCCACCATTCCAACACAGAGGAAGATCAAATAAGTGCATGTTGTAGTTGGGAGGACAGAGGGTTCGACCCTGCTGACTGAGAGCTCCTGGTTTGTGGGCGTAGGAAACCTAGCTTCACCGTCAGAAAATATTATTGTGTTTTCTCCAGGCACACAGTTTCTTTCTTTACTTTTTTTCATTTTGTTGCTGTTTGTTTTCTGTTTTGAAAAATCTTGCGCTAAGGTACTTCAGCAACTCCATACAGGATGAGCACCCGTGCGGGCACAGAGCGTTCCCTTTTGACCACTGCTGGGAAAATTCATTTCTGGACACCATGATCCCAAGATGAATTAATCACGAGATTTTTAGTAGTGCCGATTTCTTTAGTCATGGATACAATGTACTATCAACTGTAGTTTCTTTCATCTAGTCCCTTAACCCGGAGCCAGACCTTCGGCATCTCTTTCGTACATTTCCTTTTTTTATGAACCCATTTCAGGGATGTTACTAGTGGAGCTGCTGCTGTTGGTAGCGGGCTGGGGTTTACTGGGTGATTTGGCCCTCTCTTACTGCATTGTCCACACCGATCTTACCATGCATATAGGAGCCCAGCACAATATATCAAATACCAGATATACTATTTCTCAACTCGGAAGAATTTAACACTGAACTCATTTGTGAATTGGAAAATACATATGTTCCTTCTAGCCGACTGATCCAGTTTTCATTCATATCACGGGGATGGCTCTGCAAATACCTACAATTTTACACTTAAGGGAAAGAAACAGCTTGCATGGAGATGACAAGTCTGCAAATTAAACTCTTTGAAAATTGTTAATGATTAATTTGATGAGTAAATGAAAATAATGCAAATTATCATTGGAAGTTTTTCATCACGGTGGCACAGTGGGTAGCGCTGCTGCCTGCAGTTAGAGACCGGTTCGCTTCCGGGTCCTTCGTGTGGAGTTTGCATGTTCTCCCGTGTCTGCGTGGGTTCCCTCCTGGTGCTCCGTTTTTTCCCACAGTCCAAAGACATGGAAGTTAGGTGCACGGCGATTCTCAATTGTGCTCGGTGTGTCCTGTGGTGGCTGGCAAAATGCCTGGGGTTTGTTTCCTGCCTTCTGACCTGTGTTGGCTGGATTGGTCCAGCAGACCCCGTGGCCCTGTATTTGGATTCAGCGGGTTAGAAAATGGATGGATGGAATATACTGATAAATGGATCGCATAATATCCATTCCTTGGAGTCAAAATTAAGCCGCATGGAAATTTTCAAAGTATTTGCAGAATCGAGCACCACTTGTCTATATACAAAATACTTCCGTGTCTTATTAAAGAATCCTTCGATGATTGATTTTAGGGAAAAATGTATGCTTTTTTTCTAATGTAAGTGGTCCACATTTGTAGAATCAGGCGCAACGCCTAAGGATTCACCAAAAAAGGGTCAGGCCATGTGAAAAAGAGCTGTAATGATAAAAATCTATATAAAAATAAAGAATGAATATAGAAATTCAAAACTGTAAACACCTCAGAAGAACGAAATACCTATACTTAAAGGTAATGTTTACACAGAAGAAGAAAATGGTATGCGCCTTGCGTGTACTGTACATTAAGTGGCTGAGGTTAACTAAGGCACGTGCGTACTTTTTTACAGCAGAGAGCAAATGAGTCTGTGAGTCGGAGGGCTTTGTGGGAGTTTTACGTTTGTATCTGAAAACTCTAAAGCAAGTGAACTGCAATTTGTAGGTGTGTTTTTGCGCGAAATTGATTAGGCTTCTATCAGACTTTTGCAAAGCAGCCCTTTGTTGCTGGTGGTTAGCATTTTTCTCAGTGAAAGCAATTAGCTGCATGTTACAGGCCCGTCTGCGCAACTCCTATTATTCCTCGTACACCGTGAAGAACGAGCGAAGCTTAGTTTGAGAACAGCACTCGCAAAGCCAGACTTCGCCGGACGCGGTGGCGCGTGTCTGTAATCCTGGCTTCTCGGGAGGCTGAGGTTGAAGGATCGCTTGAGCTCAGGAGCCCTGGGTGGCAGTAGCCTGTGTCGATCGGGTGTCCGAGCTAAGTTCGGCATCGATATGGTGCTCCTGGGGAGCCAGGGCTGCCAGGTCGTTTAAGGAGGGGCGAACCGGCCCAGGTCGGAAACGGAGCAGGTCAAAGTCCCCGTGTCGGTCAGTAGCGGGATCGCGCCCGTGAGCAGGCGCTGTGACTCAGCCTGAGTAAGAGGCGGGACGCAGCCTCTAAATTTTCGTTTTTTTTTCCCTTGGAATCGATCTTCAACAATGTTCATTGTCTGTAGAAAATAATGCAGAATTTTCCCGGTAAACGGCTTGTTGTCTGTTAAGCAATTCCACGTGAAAGATTTCGCAATTTACACTTGAAGAATTATACCTGTAAATTTTGCGTGCACTCTGATCCTGTACTCGTTCAAGAATACAATATGAGAAGAAATGTGCCGAATTTACCTTTTAAAACTCCTATCTACCAGGTATCTGAGCTTGTAAGCAGGCAGAATTCGTGAAAGGGAACGTATTTTTTCCATTCTTCCCCTGTTTTACCCCAGGGCAACATCCCAAATATTGTTTTCAGTGAAGTTGATTTACTGATGTAACCGTGAGAATATTTCAATTTCAACCACGAATTTTTCGAATTAAGGAGTTTATGCCTCGAGTCTAGGAAGCTAGGCATGAACAATATTACCTGTCAATATGCATGCGTTTACGTTTCTATCAACGTATGTATGGAAAGAAATATGGAAAGATCTTTGATTCCTTGCATTGTGTGTTTTTAATGGTGTTTAACCAATGGCAGCACATTGCGAACTGTCTGAAAAACGATTTTCTAGGGAGTGTGTTTGTGTGTGTTGATTTGTCAGTAAATATGACCTGTCGATGGAAAATTACTTTCAACGTTGGTGAGAATGTTTCCTTAAGCAAAAGACAGCAAAGGTAAAGGAAAATGTGTTTTAATTGTTAGAAAGTAATCATTACTAGAGATGTCAAAGTCAGTCAGTCATTGTCCAACCCGCTATATCCTAACACAGGGTCACGGGTCTGCTAGAGCCAATCCCAGCCAGCACAGGGATCAAGGCAGGAACAAACCCCGGCAGGGCGCCAGCCCACCGCAGAAAGAACAGACAATGTCTCAGAAATTGTAAACGAGATTTCATTATGTTATGAAAAACTTCAACATTGAAATATTTGTTCTTGTAAATAGAAAAGGCACTAGAGTGTTATTGGAGGTATGTGGAAGAGATTGACAAAGTCGACAAGGTCGACAGCATAATATCTGTTCTAAAGGTAAAGTCAAGAAATGAAGAACTAGCTAAACTGCAAATCATCCAAGCACATGTTTAAATTTCAAGCACCAGAGTTTTAAATTTTTTTTTCATTCCTGCCCTATTCTTAACATGAACAATGTATGGGAAAGAGCAATGAGCACTCATTCGTTCTGAATACTCAGTTAAACGTGCAGCACTGTCGAGAGCTGCAGCCTTTTGCAGCAGTCATCAAGAAAAAAGAAGGAAAAACGGGACAAGGCACAAGATCATATCTCAGCAAATGCACACACTCACTTAAGTCAATTTGGCTACGTCAATTCACAAAAACTTAATGTGCATGGACTGGGAGGATACCCACAGGTAAAAGGGAAATTGAACACGGATATTCCTTGCAAGCAGAAAACCAGAAGGCCAGCCCCTGTCTCTTATTTGAAGTGGCACAGATAGCCAGTGCTCCACCATTCCAACACAGAGGAAGATCAAATAAGTGCATGTTGTAGTTGGAGGACAGAGGGGTTTGACCCTGCTGACTGAGAAGCCTCCTGGTTTGTGGGCGAGTAGGAAACCCTGCTTCACCGTCAGAAAATATTATTGTGTTTTCTCCAGGCACACAGTTTCTTTCTTTTACTTTTTTTCATTTTTTTGCTGTTTGTTTTCTCTGTTTTGAAAAAAACTTGCCGCTAAGGTACTTCAGCAACTCCCTACAGGATGAGCACTCCGTGCGGGCACAAGCGTTCCTTCTGACCACTGCTGGAAAATTCATTTCTGGACACCATGATCCCAAGATGAATTAATCACGAGAATTTTAGTAGTGCTGTTTCTTTGGTCGGGTTTTACTATAATTTGGTTTTTTTCTCTTGTCCCCTAACCAGCAATTGGACCCACATTTTAGAATCCCATTTAAATTTTAACTGGGATTTCCTGGAACCTTGGGTTACGGGGGAGGTCTTTCTCTTTGCCACACCATTTTCCTTTCATATAAGGAGCCCGCAAATATCTAAATTACATTTAAAAAGAATTTCAAAAAATTTTGGAATTGAAAATTAAATTTTTTTTGACTGTTTAATTTTCAGTAAATAAATGCCGAATTATCTAATTTTCACAGGGGAAGAACGCTTGCATGGAGTGAGCCAGTTGCAATTTTTAAATTTTTAAGGGTATTTGATGGTAAATGAAATTGCAATTTCTTTTTTTCTTCCGTTTCCAGGGTCCGCGCAAGTTAGAGCCCGGGCGTTCCTCGGTCTTCGTGTGGGTTTTTTTCCCCCGTTTTGGGGGGTTTCCGGGGTTTTTGTTTTTCCCACTTTTGGGCGGGAAAGGTTAGCACGGCGTTCCAATTGGTTTCCGGGGTTTTAGTGGTGGTGGAAATGCGGGGTTGTTTTCCTTCTGACCAAATTCCCGATTGGAAACCCAAAGTATTTGGTTTCCACCCGGTTAAAAGGGAGTTTAATTCTTTTTAAAGGAATCCTTAATATTTTTTGAGAAAATTTAAAGGCTTTTTCAAAGTTTTAAGAATCGACACCATTTGCTAAATCAAAAACCCGGTTTAAAAGGAACCTTAGATGATTTTAAAAAAAAGCCTTTTTCAAATGAATGTAAAATTCAAAATACAACCCCAAGCAAAATTCCCAATTAGGAATGTAAAAAGGGGAAAATGATACTTTAAAAATAAGGATGATTAAATTAAAACGGGAAACTTTAAGAAGAACAAATACATATAAAGGCTTTTGGAGAAAGGTTCGCTTTTATTGAAACTAAAAAGGGGTAATAATTTAGGGGGTTTCCTTTTTTCAGCAGAAGCAATAGATTTTTGACGAGGCCTTTGTGGAGTTTACTTTTCTATTAAAGCAATGCTGCAATTTGAGGGTGGTTTTGGCAATTGATTACCTTCTATCAGTGGAAAGCAGCCCTTGTTCGGGGAAAGCATCCAAGAAGAATTTGGGCGTTGGCCCCGTGCTGAACCTGTTTCTGGGGAACCGGGAAAGGGAACGGCAAGCTTCCCAAAGGTTCGAGCCGTTCCCCGGGGGGTGGGCGGGCTGACCTGGCTTCGGGAGGCGAGGTTGAGGTCGTTGGTAGGGAGCCCGGCGGGTGCCGGCGACGGGTCCAAATTTCGGATCGAAGGGTGTCTGGGGAGCCTGGCGGCCGGTCGCTAGAGAGAGGCAAAAAGGGAGCAGCTCAATTTTTCGTTTTTTCGGACGATTCCCGGGGGCAGCCTGTGAATATAAGAATTTCCAGTCAATTTGTCTTTTTTCCCTTAAAAGATTTAAACCAATTTTCCTGTAAAAAATTTAATCCAAAATTTTTTCCGTAAAGGGTTTTGTCTGTTAAGAATTACAAAGTTTGAAAAATTGGAATTATACCTTAAATTTCCTCACTCTGATCCTGTACTGTTAAGACAATTGAAAAAAATTTTTCAATTTCCCTTTTAAAAACCCACACCATATTGAGTTTAAGGGGAAAATTTCTGTGAAAGGGAACATTTTTCCAATTTTCCCACCCAGACTTTAAGATTTTTGTTCAGGAAGTTAACATGAACTAAATATTAAATTTAAAAACGATTTTTCTATAAGAGTTTATGGAAGAAATAGGAAAAACTTTATTCCTGAAATTGTGTTTTATGTTTTATCAACGATGTAGGAAGAAAAAGGATTTTCTGTTTGTTTGTGTGTTTTTTTGTTTGTAACCAGGAAGATTTAACGTTGGAAAAGTTTCCTTGGGGTTTTGGGGTAATTTGGGGAAAATGTGTTTATGAAAAATTATTTACGGGGTGGAAGTTCAAGCAAAGAACAACTTTAAAAAAAGGTGGGGTTTTAGCAAAGTAAGCAACTAGGATCAAGGCAGAGTAGCCCCGGCAACCCACGAAAAGGCGGGGGTTCTGAGAATTTTAAGCCAGAAATTTAAGGAGGAAAAACCCCATATAAACCCTGAAAAGAACAGAAAATTTTGGGGAAAATTTGGGAAAGGGGATTAAAATTTAGAAAACCAACATTAAATTTTTGGTAAAAGAAAAGGAACTGGGTTTTTTACTTTAAAAATTTTATTAAAGCACAAGTTTGAAATATTCTTTCCTTATTTAAGAATGAAGAATGTTAAATGGAAACATAGCAAAATTTAAAAATTTCGCAACTAGAGTTTTTTTTTTTTCATTCCTGCCCTTTCAACATGACAATTTAAGCGAAAGAGAAGGGGACATGCGAATATCTCAGAAAGACACACTCCAGAAGTGCAGCTTTGCCAGTCATCACAAAAAGAAGGAAAACTGGAAAAGGGTACAAGATATACTCGAAAATTTATCATCACAAGCAAGGCCAGCATCTCCTTTTTTAAATGATGGACGGGGGGGATCCACAGGTCCAGGATTGAACACGGATATTCCTTTGGAGAAGAAGGCCAGGTTCGCCTTTTAAAGGGGCCCGTAGGGGGGCCCAATCCAATAAAAGAAGAAAAAAAGTTTGTTTTTGGAGGAAAAGGGGTTTTTTCCCTCTTTTAAGTTCCTGTTTTTTCCGTTTGGAAACTGCACCGCTAAATATTTTGCTCCCAGGCACAAGTTTCTTCTTTTCTTTCACTTTGTTGCTGCTTGTTTTCTGCTTTGAAAAATCTTGCCTAAGGACTGTGTCCCAAGATGAGGAAATTAGAACAATCCAAGAGAATTTCAAGAATTTTAGTAGTGCCGATTTCTTTAGTCATGGATACAATGTACTATCAACTGTAGTTTCTTTCATCTAGTCCCTTAACCGGAGCCAGACCTTCGCATCTCTTTCATTACATTTCCCTTTTTATGAACCCATTTCAGGGATGTTACTAGTGGAGCTGCTGCTGTTGGTAGCGGGCTGGGGTTTACTGGGTGATTTGGTCCTCTCTTACTGCATTGTCACACCGATCTTACCATGCATATAGGAGCCAGCACAATATATCAAATACCAGATATACTATTTCTCAACTCGGAAGAATTTAACACTGAACTCATTTGTGAATTGGAAAATACATATGTTCCTTCTAGCCGACTGATCCAGTTTTCATTCATATCACAGGGATGGCTCTGCAAATACCTACAATTTTACACTTAAGGGGAAAGAAACAGCTTGCATGGAGATGACAAGTCTCAAATTAAACTCTTTGAAAATTGTTAATGATTAATTTGATGAGTAAATGAAAATAATGCAAATTATCATTGGAAGTTTTCATCCGGTGGCACAGTGGGTAGCGCTGCTGCCTCAGCAGTTAGGAGACCGGTTCGCTTCCCGGGTCCTTCGTTGTGGAGTTTGCATGTTCTCCCGTGTCTGCGTGGGTTCCTCCTGGTGCTCCGTTTTTCCCACAGTCCAAAGACATGGAAGTTAGGTGCAGGCGATTCTCAATTGTGCTCGTGTGTCCTGTGGTGGGCTGGCAAAATGCCTGGGGTTTGTTTCCTGCCTTCTGACCTGTGTTGGCTGGGATTGGCTCCAGCAGACCCTCGGCCCTGTATTTGGATTCAGCGGGTTAGAAAATGGATGGATGGAATATACTGATAAATGGATCGCATAATATCCATTCCTTGAGTCAAAATTAAGCCGCATGGAAATTTTCAAAGTATTTGCAGAATCGAGCACCACTTGTCTATATACAAAATACTTCCGTGTCTTATTAAAGAATCCTTCGATGATTGATTTTAGGGAAAAAATGTATGTCTTTTTTCTAATGTAAGTGGTCCACATTTGTTAGAATCAGGCGCAACGCCTAAGGATTCACCAAAAAGGGTCAGGCCATGTGAAAAAGAGCTGTAATGATAAAAATCTATATAAAAAATAAAGAATGAATATAGAAATTCAAAACTGTAAACACCTCAGAAGAACGAAATACCTATACTTAAAGGTAATGTTTACACAGAAGAAGAAAATGGTAGCTTGCGTGTACTGTACATTAAGTGGCTGAGGTTAACTAAGGCACGTGCGTACTTTTTTAACAGCAGAGAGCAAATGAGTCTGTGAGTCGGAGGGCTTTGTGAGAGTTTTACGTTTGTATCTGAAAACTCTAAAGCAAGTGAACTGCAATTTGTAGGGTGTGTTTTGCGCCAAATTGATTAGGCTTCTATCAGACTTTGCAAAGCAGCCCTTTGTTGCTGGTGGTTAGCATTTTCTCAGTGAAAGCAATTAGCTGCATGTTACAGGCCCGCTGCGCAACTCCTATTATTCCTCGTACACCGTGAAGAACGAGCGAAGCTTAGCTTCGAGAACAGCACTCGCAAAGCCAGACTTCGCCGGACGCGGTGGCGCGTGTCTGTAATCCTGGCTTCTCGGGAGGCTGAGGTTGAAGGATCGCTTGAGCTCAGGGAGCCCTGGGTGGCAGTAGCCTGTGTCGATCGGGTGTCCGAGCTAAGTTCGGCATCGATATGGTGCTCCTGGGGAGCCTGGGCTGCCAGGTCGTTTAAGGGAGGGGAGAACCGGCCCAGGTCGGAAACGGAGCAGGTCAAAGTCCCCGTGTCGGTCAGTAGCGGATCGCGCCCGTGAGCAGGCGCTGTGACTCAGCCTGAGTAAGAGAGCGACGCAGCCTCTAAATTTTCTTTTTTCCCTTGGAATCGATCTTCAACAATGTTCATTGTCTGTAGAAAATAATGCAGAATTTTCCCGGTAAACGGCTTGTTGTCTGTTAAGCAATTCCACGTGAAAGATTTCGCAATTTACACTTGAAGAATTATACCTGTAAATTTTTGCGTGCACTCTGATCCTGTACTCGTTCAAGAATACAATATGAGAAGAAAATGTGCCGAATTTACCTTTTAAAACTCCTATCTACCAGGTATCTGAGCTTGTAAGCAGGCAGAATTCGTGAAAGGGAACGTATTTTTCCATTCTTCCCCTGTTTTACCCCCAGGGCAACATCCCAAATATTGTTTTCAGTGAAGTTGATTTACTGATGTAACCGTGAGAATATTTCAATTTCAACCACGAATTTTTCGAATTAAGGAGTTTATGCCTCGAGTCTAGGAAGCTAGGCATGAACAATATTACCTGTCAATATGCATGCGTTTACGTTTCTATCAACGTATGTATGGAAAGAAATATGGAAAGATCTTTGGATTCCTTGCATTGTGTGTTTTTTAATGGTGTTTAACCAATGGCAGCAGCATTGCGAACTGTCTGAAAAACGATTTTCTAGGGAGTGTGTTTGTGTGTGTTGATTTGTCAGTAAATATGACCTGTCGATGGAAAATTACTTTCAACGTTGGTGAGAATGTTTCCTTAAGCAAAAGACAGCAAAGGTAAAGGAAAATGTGTTTTAATTGTTAGAGAAAGTAATCATTACTAGAGATGTCAAAGTCAGTCAGTCATTGTCCAACCCGCTATATCCTAACACAGGGTCACGGGTCTGCTAGAGCCAATCCCAGCCAGCACAGGGATCAAGGCAGGAACAAACCCCAGGGCAGGGCGCCAGCCCACCGCAGAAAGAACAGACAATGTCTCAGAAATTGTAAACGAGATTTCATTATGTTATGAAAAACTTCAACATTGAAATATTTGTTCTTGTAAATAGAAAAGGCACTAGAGTGTTATTGGAGGTATGTGGAAGAGATTGACAAAAGTCGACAAGGTCGACAGCATAATATCTGTTCTAAAGGTAAAGTCAAGAAATGAAGAACTAGCTAAACTGCAAATCATCCAAGCACATGTTTAAATTTCAAGCACCAGAGTTTTGAATTTTTTCATTCCTGCCCTATTCTTAACATGAACGAATGTTAATATGAGAAGAGCAATGAGCACTCATTCGTTCTGAATACTCAGTTGAACGTAGCAGCACTGTCAGAGAGCTGCAGCCTTTGCAGCAGTCATCAAGCAAAAGAAGGAAAAACTGGACAAGGCACAAGATCATATCTCAGCAAATGCACACACTCACTTAAGTCAATTTGGCTACGTCAATTCACAAAAACTTAATGTGCATGGACTGGGAGGATACCCACAGGTACAAGGATTGAACACGGATATTCCTTGCAAGCAGAAAACCAGAAGGCCAGCTCCTGTCTCTCTTATTTGAAGTGGCACAGATAGCCAGTGCTCCACCATTCCAACACAGAGGAAGATCAAATAAGTGCATGTTGTAGTTGGGAGGACAGAGGGTTCGACCCTGCTGACTGAGAGCTCCTGGTTTGTGGGCGAGTAGGAAACCTAGCTTCACCGTCAGAAAATATTATTGTGTTTTTCTCCAGGCACACAGTTTCTTTCTTTTACTTTTTTCATTTTGTTGCTGTTTGTTTTCTCTGTTTTGAAAAAATCTTGCCGCTAAGGTACTTCAGCAACTCCATACAGGATGAGCACTCCGGCGGGCACAGAGCGTTCCTTCTTGACCACTGCTGGAAAATTCATTTCTGGACACCATGATCCCAAGATGAATTAATCACGAGAATTTTTAGTAGTGCCGATTTCTTTAGTCATGGATACAATGTACTATCAACTGTAGTTTCTTTCATCTAGTCCCTTAACCCGAGCCAGACCTTCGCATCTCTTTCGTACATTTCCCTTTTTTATGAACCCATTTCAGGGATGTTACTAGTGGAGCTGCTGCTGTTGGTAGCGGGCTGGGGTTTACTGGGTGATTTGGTCCTCTCTTACTGCATTGTCCACACCGATCTTACCATGCATATAGGAGCCCAGCACAATATATCAAATACCAGATATACTATTTCTCAACTCGGAAGAATTTAACACTGAACTCATTTGTGAATTGGAAAATACATATGTTCCTTCTAGCCGACTGATCCAGTTTTCATTAATATCACAGGGATGGCTCTGCAAATACCTACAATTTTACACTTAAGGGGAAAGAAACAGCTTGCATGGAGATGACAAGTCTGCAAATTAAACTCTTTGAAAATTGTTAATGATTAATTTGATGAGTAAATGAAAATAATGCAAATTATCATTGGAAGTTTTTCATCACGGTGGCACAGTGGGTAGCGCTGCTGCCTCGCAGTTAGGAGACCCGGGTTCGCTTCCCGGGTCCTTCGTGTGGAGTTTGCATGTTCTCCCCGTGTCTGCGTGGGTTCCCTCCTGGTGCTCCGTTTTTCCCACAGTCCAAAGACATGGAAGTTAGGTGCACGGGCGATTCTCAATTGTGCTCGGTGTGTGTCCTGTGGTGGGCTGGCAAAATGCCTGGGGTTTGTTTCCTGCCTTCTGACCTGTGTTGGCTGGGATTGGCTCCAGCAGACCCCGTGGCCCTGTATTTGGATTCAGCGGGTTAGAAAATGGATGGATGGAATATACTGATAAATGGATCGCATAATATCCATTCCTTGGAGTCAAAATTAAGCCGCATGGAAATTTTCAAAGTATTTGCAGAATCGAGCACCACTTGTCTATATACAAAATACTTCCGTGTCTTATTAAAGAATCCTTCGATGATTGATTTTAGGAAAAATGTATGTCTTTTTTCTAATGTAAGTGGTCCACATTTGCTAGAATCAGGCGCAACGCCTAAGGATTCACCAAAAAGGGTCAGGCCATGTGAAAAAGAGCTGTAATGATAAAAATCTATATAAAAATAAAGAATGAATATAGAAATTCAAAACTGTAAACACCTCAGAAGAACGAAATACCTATACTTAAAGGTAATGTTTACACAGAAGAAGAAAATGGTATGCGCCTTGCGTGTACTGTACATTAAGTGGCTGAGGTTAACTAAGGCACGTGCGTACTTTTTTACAGCAGAGAGCAAATGAGTCTGTGAGTCGGAGGGCTTTGTGGGAGTTTTACGTTTGTATCTGAAAACTCTAAAGCAAGTGAACTGCAATTTGTAGGGTGTGTTTTGCGCGAAATTGATTAGGCTTCTATCAGACTTTTGCAAAGCAGCCCTTTGTTGCTGGTGGTTAGCATTTTCTTAGTGAAAGCAATTAGCTGCATGTTACAGGCCCGTGCTGCAACTCCTATTATTCCTCGTACACCGTGAAGAACGAGCGAAGCTTAGCTTCGAGAACAGCACTCGCAAAGCCAGACTTCGCCGGACGCGGTGGCGCGTGTCTGTAATCCTGGCTTCTCGGGAGGCTGAGGTTGAAGGATCGCTTGAGCTCAGGAGCCCTGGGTGGCAGTAGCCTGTGTCGATCGGGTGTCCGAGCTAAGTTCGGCATCGATATGGTGCTCCTGGGGAGCCGGGGCTGCCAGGTCGTTTAAGGAGGGCGAACCGGCCCAGGTCGGAAACGGAGCAGGTCAAAGTCCCCGTGTCGGTCAGTAGCGGGATCGCGCCCGTGAGCAGGCGCTGTGACTCAGCCTGAGTAAGAGAGCGGGACGCAGCCTCTAAATTTTCGTCTTTTTTTCCCTTGGAATCGATCTTCAACAATGTTCATTGTCTGTAGAAAATAATGCAGAATTTTCCCCGGTAAACGGCTTGTTGTCTGTTAAGCAATTCCACGTGAAAGATTTCGCAATTTACACTTGAAGAATTATACCTGTAAATTTTGCGTGCACTCTGATCCTGTACTCGTTCAAGAATACAATATGAGAAGAAAATGTGCCGAATTTACCTTTTAAAACTCCTATCTACCAGGTATCTGAGCTTGTAAGCAGGCAGAATTCGTGAAAGGGAACGTATTTTTCCATTCTTCCCTGTTTTACCCCCAGGGCAACATCCCAAATATTGTTTTCAGTGAAGTTGATTTACTGATGTAACCGTGAGAATATTTCAATTTCAACCACGAATTTTTCGAATTAAGGAGTTTATGCCTCGAGTCTAGGAAGCTAGGCATGAACAATATTACCTGTCAATATGCATGCATTTACGTTTCTATCAACGTATGTATGGAAAGAAATATGGAAAGATCTTTGGATTCCTTGCATTGTGTGTTTTTTAATGGTGTTTAACCAATGGCAGCAGCATTGCGAACTGTCTGAAAAACGATTTTCTAGGGAGTGTGTTTGTGTGTGTTGATTTGTCAGTAAATATGACCTGTCGATGGAAAATTACTTTCAACGTTGGTGAGAATGTTTCCTTAAGCAAAAGACAGCAAAGGTAAAGGAAAATGTGTTTTAATTGTTAGAGAAAGTAATCATTACTAGAGATGTCAAAGTCAGTCAGTCATTGTCCAACCCGCTATATCCTAACACAGGGTCACGGGGTCTGCTAGAGCCAATCCCAGCCAGCACAGGGATCAAGGCAGGAACAAACCCCGGGCAGGGCGCCAGCCCACCGCAGAAAGAACAGACAATGTCTCAGAAATTGTAAACGAGATTTCATTATGTTATGAAAAACTTCAACATTGAAATATTTGTTCTTGTAAATAGAAAAGGCACTAGAGTGTTATTGGAGGTATGTGGAAGAGATTGACAAAAGTCGACAAGGTCGACAGCATAATATCTGTTCTAAAGGTAAAGTCAAGAAATGAAGAACTAGCTAAACTGCAAATCATCCAAGCACATGTTTAAATTTCAAGCACCAGAGTTTTGAATTTTTTTCATTCCTGCCCTATTCTTAACATGAACGAATGTTAATATGAGAAGAGCAATGAGCACTCATTCGTTCTGAATACTCAGTTGAACGTAGCAGCACTGTCAGAGAGCTGCAGCCTTTTGCAGCAGTCATCAAGCAAAAAGAACGAAAAACTGGACAAGGCACAAGATCATATCTCAGCAAATGCACACACTCACTTAAGTCAATTTGGCTACGTCAATTCACAAAAACTTAATGTGCATGGACTGGGAGGATACCCACAGGTACAAGGATTGAACACGGATATTCCTTGCAAGCAGAAAACCAGAAGGCCAGCTCCTGTCTCTCTTATTTGAAGTGGCACAGATAGCCAGTGCTCCACCATTCCAACACAGAGGAAGATCAAATAAGTGCATGTTGTAGTTGGGAGGACAGAGGGTTCGACCCTGCTGACTGAGAGCTCCTGGTTTGTGGGCGAGTAGGAAACCTAGCTTCACCGTCAGAAAATATTATTGTGTTTTTCTCCAGGCACACAGTTTCTTTCTTTTACTTTTTCATTTTGTTGCTGTTTGTTTTCTCTGTTTTGAAAAATCTTGCCGCTAAGGTACTTCAGCAACTCCATACAGGATGAGCACTCCGTGCGGGCACAGAGCGTTCCTTCTTGACCACTGCTGGAAAATTCATTTCTGGACACCATGATCCCAAGATGAATTAATCACGAGAATTTTTAGTAGTGCCGATTTCTTTAGTCATGGATACAATGTACTATCAACTGTAGTTTCTTTCATCTAGTCCCTTAACCCGGAGCCAGACCTTCGGCATCTCTTTCGTACATTTCCCTTTTTTATGAACCCATTTCAGGGATGTTACTAGTGGAGCTGCTGCTGTTGGTAGCGGGCTGGGGTTTACTGGGTGATTTGGTCCTCTCTTACTGCATTGTCCACACCGATCTTACCATGCATATAGGAGCCCAGCACAATATATCAAATACCAGATATACTATTTCTCAACTCGGAAGAATTTAACACTGAACTCATTTGTGAATTGGAAAATACATATGTTCCTTCTAGCCGACTGATCCAGTTTTCATTAATATCACAGGGATGGCTCTGCAAATACCTACAATTTTACACTTAAGGGGAAAGAAACAGCTTGCATGGAGATGACAAGTCTGCAAATTAAACTCTTTGAAAATTGTTAATGATTAATTTGATGAGTAAATGAAAATAATGCAAATTATCATTGGAAGTTTTTCATCACGGTGGCACAGTGGGTAGCGCTGCTGCCTCGCAGTTAGGAGACCCGGGTCCTTCGTGTGTGGAGTTTGCATGTTCTCCCCGTGTCTGCGTGGGTTCCCTCCTGGTGCTCCGTTTTTTTCCCACAGTCCAAAGACATGGAAGTTAGGTGCACGGGCGATTCTCAATTGTGCTCGGTGTGTGTCCTGTGGTGGGCTGGCAAAATGCCTGGGGTTTGTTTCCTGCCTTCTGACCTGTGTTGGCTGGGATTGGCTCCAGCAGACCCCCGTGGCCCTGTATTTGGATTCAGCGGGTTAGAAAATGGATGGATGGAATATACTGATAAATGGATCGCATAATATCCATTCCTTGGAGTCAAAATTAAGCCGCATGGAAATTTTCAAAGTATTTGCAGAATCGAGCACCACTTGTCTATATACAAAATACTTCCGTGTCTTATTAAAGAATCCTTCGATGATTGATTTTAGGGAAAAATGTATGTCTTTTTTTTCTAATGTAAGTGGTCCACATTTGCTAGAATCAGGCGCAACGCCTAAGGATTCACCAAAAAAGGGTCAGGCCATGTGAAAAAAGAGCTGTAATGATAAAAATCTATATAAAAATAAAGAATGAATATAGAAATTCAAAACTGTAAACACCTCAGAAGAACGAAATACCTATACTTAAAGGTAATGTTTACACAGAAGAAGAAAATGGTATGCGCCTTGCGTGTACTGTACATTAAGTGGCTGAGGTTAACTAAGGCACGTGCGTACTTTTTTACAGCAGAGAGCAAATGAGTCTGTGAGTCGGAGGGCTTTGTGGGAGTTTTACGTTTGTATCTGAAAACTCTAAAGCAAGTGAACTGCAATTTGTAGGGTGTGTTTTGCGCGAAATTGATTAGGCTTCTATCAGACTTTTGCAAAGCAGCCCTTTGTTGCTGGTGGTTAGCATTTTTCTCAGTGAAAGCAATTAGCTGCATGTTACAGGCCCGTGCTGCAAACTCCTATTATTCCTCGTACACCGTGAAGAACGAGCGAAGCTTAGCTTCGAGAACAGCACTCGCAAAGCCAGACTTCGCCGGACGCGGTGGCGCGTGTCTGTAATCCTGGCTTCTCGGGAGGCTGAGGTTGAAGGATCGCTTGAGCTCAGGAGCCCTGGGTGGCAGTAGCCTGTGTCGATCGGGTGTCCGAGCTAAGTTCGGCATCGATATGGTGCTCCTGGGGGAGCCCGGGGCTGCCAGGTCGTTTAAGGAGGGGCGAACCGGCCCAGGTCGGAAACGGAGCAGGTCAAAGTCCCCGTGTCGGTCAGTAGCGGGATCGCGCCCGTGAGCAGGCGCTGTGACTCAGCCTGAGTAAGAGAGCGGGACGCAGCCTCTAAATTTTCGTCTTTTTTTCCCTTGGAATCGATCTTCAACAATGTTCATTGTCTGTAGAAAATAATGCAGAATTTTCCCCGGTAAACGGCTTGTTGTCTGTTAAGCAATTCCACGTGAAAGATTTCGCAATTTACACTTGAAGAATTATACCTGTAAATTTTGCGTGCACTCTGATCCTGTACTCGTTCAAGAATACAATATGAGAAGAAAATGTGCCGAATTTACCTTTTAAAACTCCTATCTACCAGGTATCTGAGCTTGTAAGCAGGCAGAATTCGTGAAAGGGAACGTATTTTTCCATTCTTCCCTGTTTTACCCCAGGGCAACATCCCAAATATTGTTTTCAGTGAAGTTGATTTACTGATGTAACCGTGAGAATATTTCAATTTCAACCACGAATTTTTCGAATTAAGGAGTTTATGCCTCGAGTCTAGGAAGCTAGGCATGAACAATATTACCTGTCAATATGCATGCGTTTACGTTTCTATCAACGTATGTATGGAAAGAAATATGGAAAGATCTTTGGATTCCTTGCATTGTGTGTTTTTTAATGGTGTTTAACCAATGGCAGCAGCATTGCGAACTGTCTGAAAAACGATTTTCTAGGGAGTGTGTTTGTGTGTGTTGATTTGTCAGTAAATATGACCTGTCGATGGAAAATTACTTTCAACGTTGGTGAGAATGTTTCCTTAAGCAAAAGACAGCAAAAGGTAAAGGAAAATGTGTTTTAATTGTTAGAAAAGTAATCATTACTAGAGATGTCAAAGTCAGTCAGTCATTGTCCAACCCGCTATATCCTAACACAGGGTCACGGGTCTGCTAGAGCCAATCCCAGCCAGCACAGGGATCAAGGCAGGAACAAACCCGGGCAGGGCGCCAGCCCACCGCAGAAAGAACAGACAATGTCTCAGAAATTGTAAACGAGATTTCATTATGTTATGAAAAACTTCAACATTGAAATATTTGTTCTTGTAAATAGAAAAGGCACTAGAGTGTTATTGGAGGTATGTGGAAGAGATTGACAAAAGTCGACAAGGTCGACAGCATAATATCTGTTCTAAAGGTAAAGTCAAGAAATGAAGAACTAGCTAAACTGCAAATCATCCAAGCACATGTTTAAATTTCAAGCACCAGAGTTTTGAATTTTTTTTTTCATTCCTGCCCTATTCTTAACATGAACGAATGTTAATATGAGAAGAGCAATGAGCACTCATTCGTTCTGAATACTCAGTTGAACGTAGCAGCACTGTCAGAGAGCTGCAGCCTTTTGCAGCAGTCATCAAGCAAAAGAAGGAAAAACTGGACAAGGCACAAGATCATATCTCAGCAAATGCACACACTCACTTAAGTCAATTTGGCTACGTCAATTCACAAAAACTTAATGTGCATGGACTGGGAGGATACCCACAGGTACAAGGATTGAACACGGATATTCCTTGCAAGCAGAAAACCAGAAGGCCAGCTCCTGTCTCTCTTATTTGAAGTGGCACAGATAGCCAGTGCTCCACCATTCCAACACAGAGGAAGATCAAATAAGTGCATGTTGTAGTTGGGAGGACAGAGGGTTCGACCCTGCTGACTGAGAGCTCCTGGTTTGTGGGCGAGTAGGAAACCTAGCTTCACCGTCAGAAAATATTATTGTGTTTTCTCCAGGCACACAGTTTCTTTCTTTTACTTTTTTCATTTTGTTGCTGTTTGTTTTCTCTGTTTTGAAAAAATCTTGCCGCTAAGGTACTTCAGCAACTCCATACAGGATGAGCACTCCGTGCGGGCACAGAGCGTTCCTTCTTGACCACTGCTGGAAAATTCATTTCTGGACACCATGATCCCAAGATGAATTAATCACGAGAATTTTTAGTAGTGCCGATTTCTTTAGTCATGGATACAATGTACTATCAACTGTAGTTTCTTTCATCTAGTCCCTTAACCCGAGACCAGACCTTCGGCATCTCTTTCGTACATTTCCCTTTTTATGAGACCCATTTCAGGGATGTTACTAGTGGAGCTGCTGCTGTTGGTAGCGGGCTGGGGTTTACTGGGTGATTTGGTCCTCTCTTACTGCATTGTCCACACCGATCTTACCATGCATATAGGAGCCCAGCACAATATATCAAATACCAGATATACTATTTCTCAACTCGGAAGAATTTAACACTGAACTCATTTGTGAATTGGAAAATACATATGTTCCTTCTAGCCGACTGATCCAGTTTTCATTAATATCACAGGGATGGCTCTGCAAATACCTACAATTTTACACTTAAGGGGAAAGAAACAGCTTGCATGGAGATGACAAGTCTGCAAATTAAACTCTTTGAAAATTGTTAATGATTAATTTGATGAGTAAATGAAAATAATGCAAATTATCATTGGAAGTTTTTCATCACGGTGGCACAGTGGGTAGCGCTGCTGCCTACGCAGTTAGGAGACCGGTTTACGCTTCCCGGGTCCTTCGTGTGTGGAGTTTGCATGTTCTCCCGTGTCTGCGTGGGTTCCCTCCTGGTGCTCCGTTTTTTTCCCACAGTCCAAAGACATGGAAGTTAGGTGCACGGGCGATTCTCAATTGTGCTCGGTGTGTGTCCTGTGGTGGGCTGGCAAAATGCCTGGGGTTTGTTTCCTGCCTTCTGACCTGTGTTGGCTGGGATTGGCTCCAGCAGACCCCGTGGCCCTGTATTTGGATTCAGCGGGTTAGAAAATGGATGGATGGAATATACTGATAAATGGATCGCATAATATCCATTCCTTGGAGTCAAAATTAAGCCGCATGGAAATTTTCAAAGTATTTGCAGAATCGAGCACCACTTGTCTATATACAAAATACTTCCGTGTCTTATTAAAGAATCCTTCGATGATTGATTTTAGGGAAAAAATGTATGTCTTTTTTTTCTAATGTAAGTGGTCCACATTTGCTAGAATCAGGCGCAACGCCTAAGGATTCACCAAAAAAGGGTCAGGCCATGTGAAAAAAGAGCTGTAATGATAAAAAATCTATATAAAAAATAAAGAATGAATATAGAAATTCAAAACTGTAAACACCTCAGAAGAACAGAAATACCTATACTTAAAGGTAATGTTTACACAGAAGAAGAAAATGGTATGCTTGCTTGCGTGTACTGTACATTAAGTGGCTGAGGTTAACTAAGGCACGTACTTACACAGAGCAAATGAGTCTCTGTGAGTCGGAGGGCTTTGTGGGAGTTTTACGTTTGTATCTGAAACTCTAAAGCAAGTGAACTACAATTTGTAGGGTGTTTTGCGCAGAAATTGATTAGGCTTCTATCAGACTTTTGCAAAGCAGCCTTTGTTGCTGAGTGGTTAGCATTTTCTCAGTGAAAGCAATTAGCTGCATGTTACAGGCCGTGCTGCAACTCCTATTATTCCTCGTTACACCGTGAAGACGGCGAAGCAGCTTCAGAACAGCACTGCAAAGCCAGACTTAGCGGACGCGTGGCGCGTGATCTGTAATCCTGGCTTCTCGGGAGGCTGAGGTTGAAGGATCGCTTGAGCTCAGGAGCCCTGGGTGGCAGTAGCCTTGTCGATCGGTGTCGAGCTAAGTTCGGCATCGATATGGTGCTCCTGGGGAGCCAGGGCTGCCAGTCGTTTAAGGAGGGAGAACGGCCAGGTCGGAAACGGAGCAGGTCAAAGTCCCGTGTCGGTCCGGTAGCGGATCGCGCCCGTGAGCAGGCGCTGTGACTCAGCCTGAGTAAGAAGCAGGACGCAGCCTCTAAATTTTCGTCTTTTTCCTTGGAATCGATCTTCAACAATGTTCATTGTCTGTAGAAAATAATGCAAAATTTTCCCGTAACTGCTTGTTGTCTATTAAGCAATTCCACGTGAAAGATTTCGCAATTTACCTTGAAGAATTATACCTGTAAATTTTTGCGTGCACTCTGATCCTGTACGTTCAAGAATACAATATGAAGAAAATGTGCCGAATTTACCTTTTAAAACTCCATCTACCAGGTATCTGAGCTGTAAGCAGGCAGAATTCGTGAAAGGAACGTATTTTTCCATTCTTCCCTATTTTACCCCAGGGCAACATCCCAAATATTGTTTTTCAGTGAAGTTGATTTACTGATGTAACCGTGAGAATATTTCAATTTCAACCCGAATTTTCGAATTAAGGAGTTTATGCCTCGAGTCTGAGAAGCTAGGCATGAACAATATACCTGTCAATATGCATGCGTTACGTTTCTATCAGCGTATGTGGAAAGAAATATGGAAGATCTTTGGATTCCTTGCATTGTGTGTTTTTTAATGGTGTTTAACCAATGGCAGCAACATTGCGAACTGTCTGAAAACGATTTTCTAGGGAGTGTGTTTGTGTGTGTTGATTTGTCAGTAAATATGACCTGTCGATGGAAAATTACTTTCAACGTTGGTGAGAATGTTTCCTTAAGCAAAAGACAGCAAAGGTAAAGGGAAAATGTGTTTTAATTGTTAGAGAAAGTAATCATTACTAGAGATGTCAAAGTCAGTCAGTCATTGTCCAACCCAGCTATATCCTAACACAGGGTCACGGGGTCTGCTAGAGCCAATCCCAGCCAGCACAGGGATCAAGGCAGGAACAAACCGGCAGGGCGCCAGCCACCACCAGAAAGAACAGACAATGTCTCAGAAATTGTAAACGAGATTTCATTATGTTATGAAAAACTTCAACATTGAAATATTTGTTCTTGTAAATAGAAAAGGCACTAGAGTGTTGTGGAGGTATGTGGAAGAGATTGACAAAAGTCGACAAGGTCGAAGCATAATATCTGTTCTAAAGGTAAAGTCAAGAAATGAAGAACTAGCTAAACTGCAAATCATCCAAGCACATGTTTAAATTTCAAGCACCAGAGTTTTGAATTTTTTTTCATTCCTGCCCTATTCTTAATGAGCGAATGTTAATATGGAAACTGACACTCAATTCTTTCTTGAA